>NC_079977.1:21546440-21846440 GCF_029852145.1 Microplitis mediator | reverse complement strand
GGGTCATGTTTATGAATTCCGTTATTGAGGAACAGCTTGAGAATGTCCAACTTTCCTGTGGCTGTCACGTCGAGTAATCTGACACCGCTAGCAGTTAAGTCGTCGATATTCAAATTATAAATCCGGTGGGTTAGAATTTTTTCGACCACCAGAGGGCAATCATTCATCACAGCTTCGTAAATCAATTCTTTGCCATGCTCTAGATCTATTTCAGAGTGACGATCTAATAACAAATCGACCATCGCACTATTTTTTCGGTGACCGGCGTAAAAAATCGGTAGTGAATTACTTTCGGAACGCGCGAGAACGTTTGCGGAATATTGTAGCAGAATTTCAATGGTTTTGATTTCGTTGGCATTGACTGCGAAATGTAAGGGCGTGAATTTCTGATACGGAGACACGAAATTGACATCAGCGCCATTGTCGATCATAAACTGAACTACGGAGGCATTTTTGGTGTCAATCGCGCGTACGAGAGCATTGTTAAGAAACTGGGGGTCATTTTTGTGAATTCCGTTAGTGAGGAACAGCTTGAGAATATTTAAGCTTCCTGTTTCTATCGCTACACAAAATGGCGTCTCGTTATTAGAGTTAATGGCGGCCATGGACGCGCCGTGACTCAGAAGCAGAGCTGCTGCGTGGTAGTTTCCGGTTTGAGATGCGATGTGTAAGGGAGTGTTCATATTTGAATCTCTGGCGTTGACATCAGCGTTCATTTTGAGTAACAGTTCGGTGGCAGGCTCGTTTGATGACAAAATGGCGGTGTGAAGGGGCGAGAAGCCATATTGGTCAAGATAAATTGATGCCTGGTTTATGTCAGCACCATTTTCGATCAGAAATGACGTGATATCCTGATGGCCATTGACTATCGATTCGTGTAACGCAGATCCAGAGAACCCTTGGGCGTTAAGGTCAACATAGCCGACTAAATGGCGGATGAGGTCCAGGTTGCCTTTGCTGGTCGCTAAGTACAGCAAAGTTTCTCCAAAGTAAACTGGGGCATTCGGGTCGGGTAGGTTGGACACGATGGTTTTAATTGTTGCTGCATCAGATTTTTCGAGTTTTGACATCAATTCGTCGGGGTCACAAGACATTTTGGTTGCCCTAAAAATAAATTTCAGATTAAGTCCAATAGATTTTTTTTGAATTACGATTCTGAACGTCTCTTGTAGGTACTCGTTTTAAAGGAAACCTGATTTTCTCTACGAATATATTTTGAAAAACAGAAATCAAATGTGAAAAAAAAAAAATTAGGAAATTCATCTTATGAATGTAAATTTTTTTCGAACTTCAGAAAATTCCCTAGTGTAGTTGCCTCCGATTAAAAATACTCATAGACAAGTATTGAAAATTATTTCAATTCTTTTCAATCTATACGGAGATTTTGAAAAATATTAAATGGAATTGAAATTTCGATCATTTAAATATTTTCTAATTCTTATAATGGAATTTAAAAGTATCGAAAGGAATTCAATCTTTTATCATTTCGATACTTCCCTAGTGGATCCTAATTACGGTAAATTACGGTCATTTACCGTCAAATCCCGTATTTTACTTCAAATTTGCCGTAATTTACGGTGTATTACCATAAGTTACGGTAGATTACCGTACGTTACGGCAGATTATCGTAATTTACGGTATAATGTTTTTTTTACGGTAATTCTGCTAAATACTGTGAATTACGGTATTTTACCGCAATTTTACGGCAAATTTGCGGTAAAATACCGCACTATTGCCGTAATAATACCACAGTATTGCCATAAATTTTATGGTGAATTGCCGCAACTTTACCGCAATTTTCCGTAATTTACGGTATTTGGGAGAGTTACCATAACCCTAGCGGATCCGAATTACGGTAAATACAGTGATTTACCGTAAATTACGGCAATTTACGGTGCCTAGCAGAATTACTGTAAATTGCCGTAATTTACCGTAATTTTACGGCGCCTGGCAGAATTACCGTAAATTACGGCAATTTACCGTAGATTACCGTAATTTACAGTAATTCTGCTAGCCACCGTAAATTACGGCAAATTACGTTAAATACAGTGATTTACCGTAATTTGCCGTAATTTACGGTGCCTAGCAGAATTACCGTAAATTACGGTAATCTACGGCAAATTAGGTAAATTGCCGTAATTTACGGTAATTCTGCTAGGCGCCGTAAAATTATGGTAAATTACGGCAATTTACCTAATTTGTCGTAGATTACCGTAATTCACGGTAATTCTGCTAGGCACCGTAAATTACGGTAAATTACGGTAAATTACGGCAAATTACGGTAAATCACTGTATTTAACGTAATTTGCCGTAATTTACGGTGGCTAGGAGAATTACCGTAAATTACGGTAATCTACGGCAAATTACTGTAATTCTGCTAGGCACCGTAAAATTGTGGTAAATTACGGCAATTTACCGTAATTTACCGTAGATTACAGAAATTTACGGTAATTCTCCTAGCCACCGTAAATCACGGCAAATTACGTTAAATACAGTGATTTACCGTAATTTGCCGTAATTTACGGTGCCTAGCAGAATTACCGTAAATTACGGTAATCTACGGCAAATTACGGTAAATTGCCGTAATTTACCATAATTTTACGGCGCCTAGCAGAATTACCGTAAATTACGGTAATCTACGGCAAATTACGGTAAATTGCCGTAATTTACGGTAATTCTGCTAGGCGCCGTAAAATTATGGTAAATTACGGCAATTTACCGTAATTTGCCGTAGATTACCGTAATTTACGGTAAATTACCGTAATTTACGGTAATTCTGCTGGGCACCGTAAATTACGGTAAATTACTGTATTTACCGTAATTCGGATCTGCTAGGGCTTCCAATATGGAACTATTTTAGTATTGAGGGAAATTCAGAAAGATCAAAAACTGTCAATTCATTTGAATCTTTTTCAATTCTATGGGAGTTTAGAAATTCTGATATTATTTTTAGATTAAATTTAATTGAAAAGTATTAATTTTATGTCCAGATGAGAACCTTGTGAAATAGGAAGTATTCAAAAGTATTCAATTTTCATCTTTTTCAATACTTTTCAATAAGTATTTTTAATTAGGGTGGGGCTAATTCTCAAGAAAATGGAATTTTCTACAAAACTTTAAAAAGAAAAATTGAATTTTTAAATTTTTCAAAATTTCATAATTTGAATGATAAATTTTTAAATGTTATAGTAGATTAGACAGTTGCTCCACAAATTTCAATATCTTATCACAATTTTCTTTTATATATATTTTTATCAATAACTCGATAAATTTAAATGAGTAAAATCTACAATATATAAAAATTTTATAAATACTCACTTTTATCGGTGCTTACAAAAAAAAATGCACTAAATAAATAATTTATATATCAAAACATTTTTCTCGATGCTCACGCTTACTAACTATCGCGTAATACTAAATTGTGTTGTGTAAACTTGTGCAACACGTTCAACGGACAATCTGCGTGCGCATCTAGAATACATCATCCAAATGTAGTATATATATATATATATATATATATATATATATGTACGTCGTTTGATATTTCTAACGTTTTACATAAATATTAAGAATTTAAACCACTCTAACTCCTTAAAAATTGGTTCTAGAAAAAAAGTCATTGATAACTTATTTGTAAGAAATTTCATCCTCTACAAAAAAGTTTTGGAATATTTTTTTCTCATCTTGATATTTTAGAAGCTACAAGCAAAATATCAATTGAAAAGGAAAAGTCTTTCTAAAAATGGGATAATCCCAGTGAATTTCACTGGTTGAATCAGTGAACGTCGCGCTGACTGGTTTCAACCAGTGAACTAAAAATATGTAAGTGCGCGGGTACAGCAGCATTCTGTGCATGAGTATATTTAAGTGTTTTATTATGTCAATAAATAAGTAATATTTATTGGTTGTCTTCATGTAATATCTTAACTAACTTTTATATAACAATAATAATTATATGACACAATTTTTACAGAGTTTAAAAATAAATAACTTTGGAGTAATTTCAATAGCTTGGAGCTAACCTCAAAAATGAATGACATAATTTTAAAGTTGAACAATATAAAAAGCCCATTGAAAATGGAAACAAATTAAATATTTATAAATCTTAATAAATACCCTCGCGGTTTTGCGAATGCCGTAAAAATGCCGTAAATTTTCGGCATTTATACACGTGCCGTAAATTTACCGTAATAATTTGGTAATAATATGGTTATATTGGCCAGTTTTTTTGCTGTACTTATACTGTAGAGTTACCAGATTATTATAGTAAAATTACTATAAAAATGCCGAACTTTTACCAAAAAAATGCTATATAAATACCGCAATAATGCGATAATTTTATAATAATAAAATCGTATTTTTTTGGTAATTATACCGTAGATATCCTGCAATTTTGCCAGATTTATCCTGATATAATGAAAAATTGTAAAAAATTTGGTTTTATTTTATATTTGCTTCTGCGGTTAAAATCATCGAAAATGTGCAAAGTGTAAAATTTTATATTTTATTCAATTAGTTCACACATTTCTTATTGAAACAAAAGAATGTAAGTGAAAATAAGAATCCGGGAAAATTGAGGTTTTCAATTTTCTTAAGTTTGTTTGTATGGATATAAATACAATTAGTATCAACTTTCGAATAAGCGATTTGGCATCATGGTTAACAGATCAGGCTTTAGATCATTAGGACTCGGGATCGAGCCCACGAGATGGCGGGTTTTTTTTTTTTTTTTTTTTCATGACAGTTATTGTACATATAACTCTATAATGTTATATATAATTATATATAATTAAATAAAATTTTATATAATTATATATAATTTTTGTTCCAGGTAGAACGGTTTAATGCTGCAAAAATGCCGAAAATATGCTGTATAATTACGGTTTTAATGCTGTTAAAATACCGTATTTTTTCTGTTTTATTACCGTAAATATTCTGAATTTTTTTCGTAAATTTTTGGTAGTAATGCGGCAAAAAAACTGGCCAAAATAACTTGAATAATATCATATTCATGCAGTATTTATACCGTATAAGTCCGGTATTATTTCGGTATTTCCAAAACCGCGAGGGTAGCCAAGCGATCATCTTATTCCACTGGTTGAATCAGTGAATTTCACTGGTTAAACCAGTGAACGCTCGGTTCACTGATTGAACCAGTGGATTTCACTGAAGAATCAGTGAAATTTAACTGGTTCATTTTAAGAGACTAGGGTAAATATGAAAAAAAATGCTTCATTATTCAAATAATTATATTTATTATTATTAATTATTAGTAGACATGTTTAATCAAAAAATGAAATATTAAGTGTCCGTATGGTTGTACGGTACTTTTATTTTATTTTTATATATCGATACAGTTAATAATATTAACTTAATATATAATACATTTAATGTGTGTTAAAATAATACACTTGTAACACACTGGGTTTTAGATTGCACCAAATAGCCCTATTGCGCAGTACTTTCCTATGAAATTGTGAACACAACGTGTTCCATCACAGCAATCGCTATTAATTTCACACTGGTTCCAAAAATCATAATTATAATAATTATCATTAATATTATTAATTTATAAAAGATATATTATTGAAACACTTACATATTTATAATATCCTTTGCAACCTTCAGCACCAAATTCCATCATTGAAATAACGGCTACCATTGCAATGAAGAAGAAGAGTAATTTGGACATTTTTTTATGGCTGTTGATTTTAAATTATAAGTTATTTTATTATAAATTGATTACAGATGATAATAAATTATCAAATTAACAAAGCAAAGAAATAGAAGAAATTATATACTGAAATTTATAGGCACTAAATGGGTTAATTTTATAATTTTTTATTGAAATATATTTCTGAAAATGTTCATTAAACTTTTATTTCAAAAATTATAGCTCAAAAAAAAAAGTAAGAAAAAAAGAATAAAACGTGTGTAAAGATAATTAAAATACAAATATATCCCCGGTTTCAAAAATTTCTTAAGTCGTTTTTTTTGCAGGGATATCGATTGTTAAAGTTTTCAATTGTCGTATGTCTGCTACATTCACACTCATAGAAAAAAAATAATTTCTTGGCGTGAGAAATTTTTTCTCATCCCAAGAAAATTTTCGTTTTTAATTTATAATGCAAAAAAATTCTTGGGTCAAATAAAAATTTTCTTGAGGTGAGTAAAAATTTGTTGCGCCAGAAATCTTTTCTTTTGAGTCGTTTGGTATTAAATTTTTTTTCTCCAAAAATCACGTTTCCAAATAATTTAAAAATAAATGATTTCATACTCACTTTATTATTTATACTGCAGGAGCTGATGTATTGAGTGTCGTTACAATCAAGACTGAATACACACACAAAATTTCGTTGGATATTTAAAGAGAAGCATAACCCACGCTACAGCAATAAAATTGATGATAATAAAATTAAAAGACGTCATTGACGGCATATTTACGTATCCATAATTACGTTTTTAACTTTTTTAAATTAAAAATCTAAGTAACCTAAGATAACTTAATTACTTTCACTAAGTAAATGTCCTAATACCATAACAATAAAGAGTACGTGACTGATTTGTATCGTTCTAAAAATATTTAAATAGATAAAAAAAAAAAATTATTACATCATATAAAATCGACATTCCCTTATTCAAGAATAATCAAACTAATTAATTTTGATTAACTTTAATATACACTTATCCAAAAAATTAAAGGAACAAAAAAATTTCATAAATTTTTTAGTGATTTTTGGAAGGCTGTATTTTCGTGAAAAATATTCGTATCGAAAAAAGAAAAGAAGCAAATTGAAGCTTGAAATCTCTAGTTTGAAGATCTTCCAGCAAAATATTTTTTCGAGCCACAATTTTTGCAGAATCATATGAAAAAAGCCGAGAAAAAATTTTTCTAAATTTTTTGGTTTTGTTTTTTAGGTCTACGGGGCCGGGAAAAATTTTTTCAAAAAAATGAATTCATGGCTCGTTTAGGAAATTTATTCAGCTACAATTTGCTTTTTTCTGTTTTTCTGTACGACAATTTGCTGCTGAGATATCAGGCTTCAAATGAAAAGGATCCTTTTCGATTAGAAAATTTAAAAAAAACTAGAAAACAATGCGGAATCCGAAAAAACTTTATGAGAAATAACTTATAGGGAATAAAATTGTCTACAAAAAAGGTCTGATGATATTTTGTAATAGGTCTGATAGTTCCGCCGGAAAAGTAAGAAAATCTCAAAATTTAAGATGAATTCGACTTCAACCTCAAATAACTTTTTAACAAATAGATTTATTAAAAAATGATAAGAATCTTTTTTTGTAGAGCATTCAATTCTCTACAAAAATATGCCTGCCAACTATTCCTATGACTCATCTTTAGCTACTGATAAAAATCAGAAGACGTAAAAAAAATTTTTCCCATGTTATTCTTATGGGAAATAGAAAAGTGCAATGCGGAACCTCTTAATGTTAATATTAAGAGCTCTAATTTTCACAGGCGTCTTTTTTTATCTAAACGAAACTTTTGAACCTGTTTGGAAGAAAAAAAAAATTTGTTTGTTTTTTGAATCACCCTAATATATATGTACGTCGTTTGATATTTCTAATGTTTTACATAAGAAATGGGATAGTCAAGTTTTTTAAAACTAATGTAACTTTTTGAGAATTGATTTTTTCGAGAAAGTCATTGAATACTTTTCAGTCTAATATATATATTTATTAAGGTGATTCAAAAAACAAACAAATTTTTTTTTTCTTCCAAACAGGTTCAAAAGTTTCGTTTAGATAAAAAAAGACGCCTGTGAAAATTAGAGCTCTTAATATTAACATTGAGAGGTTCCTCATTGCACTTTTCTATTTCCCATAAGAATAACATGGGAAAAATTTTTTTTACGTCTTCTGATTTTTATAAGTAGCTAAAGATGAGTCATAGGAATAATTGGCAGGCATGTTTTTGTAGAGAATTGAATGCTCTACAAAAAAAGATTCTTATCATTTTTTGATAAATCTATTTGTTCAAAAGTTATTTGAGGTTGAAGTCGAATTCATATTAAATTTCGAGATCTTTTTACTTTTCCGACGAGACTATCAGACCAATTACAAAATATCATTGGACCTTTTTTGTAGACAATTTTATTCCCTATAAGTTATTTCTTATAAAGTTTTTTCGGATTCCGCATTGTTTTCTAGTTATTTTTATTTTAATGTCAAGCTTTTAAAATCGATCAGAAAACTATTTTCTTTATGAGCTTGATAGTTGTAAGATACTACAATTCAGATTGTTTATTTAATAATTTAAAAGATATTTTCTATCATAAAATTCAGTTTAAAAATTGTACTATAACTCAATAATAACTTTTACCATAAAATTCTCTTCATATATGGAACTCTAATTAAAATTTTGCTGCATATTAATTTTCACTCAAAAATCGACATTTTGTGTTGATTAATCGATTCAAAGAATCGAAATGAACAGACTCGAAATAGGAATCGAAAATCGATCCTTTGATCGATCTTTCCGTCCCAAGTTCCCCAGAGTCAACCGTTTTGCACGCCTGGGAAGCGAAGCGGAGAGGTTGTGCTTTATAACCGACCTGTCAAGGTCACACGATTTCCACTCATTAAAGTGCATATATTTTTTTTCTATTACTCTTACACATTATGAAAAACACATCAATATAAAGCTGAAACACTAATAAATAATCCTGATACTTTTTTTAATTTGTCTAATATGTATTAATATAAAAAAAAGTTCATTAAAAAAAATTTATCGTGGACGTCCATTAGTCTGTGGTTAAAAAAAACGGCGTGGTACGGATATTTCGAGAACGACTTGACGAAACTACTTAATTTTTTTTTCAAAATTTTCAGAAATAAGCAAAGAAGGTTCCTTTCGAAAATCACTACTGTAGGCCTTCTCGTTTTTTTAAAAATAAATCATTACGGTTAAAACCGGCAATCTTACATGTAAACAAACACACACTGCCGCCATTTTTCATTAGGAATGTTCTCCTTATTTATTTTTTTTTTTTACTTTTATTACCGTATATTTACCATGGAAATTTCTATGGGAAAAGAGCGGGATATTCAATTTTATTCGAAATTTAACTTTTAAAAAAAAACATAACATGAGCGTTCGAGGCGTGCACTTTTGGATTTTCAAAATTTTTTTTTTCGATTTTTTTACACAGGTGCTCTTTTTTACTAGGGTAAATATGAAAAAAAAATGCTTCAGTATTCAAATAATTATATTTATTATTATTAATTATTAGTAGACATGTTTAATTAAAAAATGAAATATTAAGTGTCCGTATGGTTGTACGGTACTTTTATTTTAATTTTATACATCGATACAGTTAATAATATTAACTTAATTAATGTGTGTTAAAATAATACACTTGTAACACACTGGGTTTTAGGCTACACCCAAAATCCCTACTGCGCAGTACTTTCCTATGAAATTGTCAAGACAACGGTTTGTACAGCAATCGCTACTAGTTTCACACTGATTTAAAAAATCATAATTATAATAATTATCATTAATATTACTAATTTATAAAAGATATATTATTGAAACACTTACAGATTGAAAATATCCTTTGCAACCTTCAGCACCAAATTCCATCATTGAAATAACGGCTACCATTGCAATGAAGAAGAAGAGTAATTTGGACATTTTTTTTTGGCTGTTGATTTTAAATTATAAGTTATTTTATTATAAATCGATTACAGATGATAACCCGAGTCAAAATTAAAAAGGTGATTTGAGCCCCCGATGAAAAAAAATTTTATACAATTGTATAAAATTCTATACAAAAAATGGGCCGATCCAATTGTATATAACTGTATAGAAATTGTATACGATTCTACACAAATTGTATACAAGTCTATATAATTATATACAATTTTATACAAATTATATACAATTCTATATAATTATATACAATTTTATACAAATTATATACAATTCTATATAATTATATACATTTCTATATAATTATATACAATTTTATACAAATTATGTACAATTCTATATAATTATATACAATTTTATACAAATTATATACAATTCTATATAATTATATACATTTCTATATAATTATATACAATTTTATACAAATTATGTACAATTCTATATAATTATATACAATTTTATACAAATTATATACAATTCTATATAATTATATACATTTCTATATAATTATATACAATTTTATACAAATTATGTACAATTCTATATAATTATATACAATTTTATACAAATTATATACAATTCTATATAATTATATACATTTCTATATAATTATATACAATTTTATACAAATTATGTACAATTCTATATAATTATATACAATTTTATACAAATTACATACAATTCTATATAATTATATACATTTCTATATAATTATATACAATTTTATACAAATTATGTACAATTCTATATAATTATATACAATTCTATACAAATTATATACAATTCTATATAATTATATACAATTCTATATAATTATATACATTTCTATATAATTATATACAATTTTATACAAATTATGTACAATTCTATATAATTATATACAATTCTATACAAATTATATACAATTCTATACATTGCAATTATATAGAATTGTATATAATTTGTATATAATTGTATACAATTTGTAAAGAATTGTATACAATTTCTATACAGTTGTATACGATTGGATCGGGCCATTTTTTGTATATAATTTTATACAATTGTATAAAATATTTTTTCATCGGGTTTAAAAAGAATATAAATGGGTTAATTTGATAATTTTTTATTGAAATGTATTTCTGAAAATGTTCATTAAACTTTTATTTTAAAAATTATAGCTCAAAAAAAAAAAGTAAGAAAAAAAGAATAAAACGTGTGTAAAGACCCGCATGAAAAAACTTTATATGTGAAAACATATATGATAGAATATATGAATATTATAATGTGATATATTGTACAATATATAAAATAATATTTATATTTTTGCCGTATTAATATATGATAATATATTGAAAAATAATATATTGCTACTATATATTAATTATATATTTATCAATATATGACTTTTTATGTATGTTTTACATATATATTTTAATATATCTTTTTATATTGACATATTATATTGAAAGTAGTATATTAATTAATATATAGTACCCGAGTCAAAATTAAAAAACTAGATTCAGCCTCCAAATTCTACTCGAGGGTAAGGAGGCTGAAATTAGTTTTTTAGATAAGCCCAAGCTGTACAACGAAACCTTAATTTCAGCCTAAACTTGGTATTTTTGTCCGCTTTTATCAAGTTTAGGCTGAAATTAGTATTACAGAACCCTAAAATGACCCTCCAAAGCCTACAATTTGAATCAGGTGCGGGGAAAGAAGGGAAAGGAGAAGGAATGGAAATCAAAATGGCTGCCGGGAGCGGGAAAAATTTAAAATTTAAAAATTATTTTTTTATTTATTAATTATAATTTTCAGAAATTTGAACAAAATATAACTAAAATTATCAAATTACTTTAGAAAGAGAAGACGCAAAAATTGAGCCATTTCTGTATTTTTTTTTTTTTTTTTTTTTTTTTTGATGATGCATCAGATTTTCGATCATATTAATTTCTAACCGAGTAGAAATTTTTAATTTAGGGAAAAAACGCTATAAATATCAACCGAACGCACACGATTCAGTGGGATTCGAACCCGGGACCTAACGCACGAAAGACCGACGCTTTACCCGGGAAAAAATGATTTTGCCTAATTATATATAATTATATATAATTATATATGGAATATATATAATTATATATGGTATTATATATAATTATATATGGTTATATATAGACCTATATATAAGTATATATAGCCTTATATATAATTAGACCTAATTATACCGGGAAAAAAATGATTTTGCCTAATTATATATGATTATATATAGAATATATATGGTTATATATAGACCTATATATAAGTATATATAGTCTTATATATAATTAGACCTAATTATACCGGGAAAAAAATGATTTTGCCTAATTATATATGATTATATATAGAATCTATATGGTTATATATAGACCTATATATAAGTATATATAGCCTTATATATAATTAGACCTAATTATACCGGGAAAAAAATGATTTTGCCTAATTATATATGATTATATATAGACCTATATATAAGTATATATAGCCTTATATATAATTAGATCTAATTATATCCCGGGACAAAATTATTTTGCCTAATTATATATGATTGTATATGGAATATATATAATAGTATATATAATAGTATATACCTATATATAGTTATACATAGGTCTATATATGATTAGATCTGATTAGACCTGACCTATATAGACCCATATTTAGTAATTTTTATTATATTTTAGATCTTTAGATTTATATATAATCAAATATAAATTAATTATTTATATATATATATAAGTTAATATTTTATTTATAGAATATATTTAATTTCTCTAATATATTAGTAAAAATGACTCTAGTAATTTACGTTTGTAAGTACTAATAGTCTAATGACATGATTGTATTATCTATCTATAAATACATAATAAAATGTTATATAACAAAAATAAATATATGTAGTAGCACAGTCGTTAATTATACTCTGTATTTATATTTTGAGGGAAATATAATTTGTTATGAATAATTGCAAACGTATAATTAAATAATAAACTTCCCTCTGAATACTTCAATATTAATCGTACATGAACATACGTAATTGTACATAAATTACACATAATCATATATATGATTAAACCCGCCTAATTTTCGGATCTAATTATATATAAAATATGATATATATGTATTATACATAATCATATCTAATTATATATGAGTATATATAACTTATATATGATTATATATAATTAGACCTGGCCAATTTTCAGATCTAATTATATATAACGTATTATATATAATCATATATAACCTATATATAATTATATATGAATTATATATAATTAGACCTGGCCAATTTTTAGATCTAATTATATATAAGGTCTTATATATAATTATATATAATTAGGCAAAATCATTTTTTCCCGGGTAACGACTAGGCTACGCTACCGACAGTGACTTCTAAGTTTACTTGTGCTATATGAGATTGTAAGAATAACTCACTTTTGAAACAGCAAAATATAATTGAAAATCTATTATTAGTAATAACAAAAAAATTTCTTATTTTTTTTTCGTGTGCTATATAATCCTGCGTGTAAGTAATTGTGATATGTGTAATTTTGGTTATATAGTTATGTATAAAATTATTTAAAAAATATATAGGCTCTATATATGGCCATGTACCCCCATGAAAAAAATTTATAGAAAAAATATATTTTTCATATTCAAAAATGTATTAAAAATATATCTTAGAATATATAAAAAATACATGTATAAAAATATATTTGTAAATATAACAAAAATATAGGTATGGTGAGATAAAAAAATATATTCGTAATATATTTTAAATTTATAAAAAATATAATTATCAAAATATCAAAAAATTATATAAAAATATGTTTTTCTGTTAATCAACAACATAGAAAAAGAAATATAAAAAGTTTATGTAAAAAACATATTTTTTATATGTTTTTCCTTACATTGTTGATCAACAATTGTAGATTGACGAAATTCTATGTTCCATGAAATCGTAAAATTAACCTACTTATACTCTTAGTAGGCTGAAGTACCGAAAAATAGGGTTTTAAAGCGATCTTAGGTTTTGGAGGTTGAAAATATTATTCTAAAACACGAATTTCGGCCTCCATACCCTATTTTGAGTATAGTGAGGGTCAAAATAGTATTTCACATTCAGCGGTAGGTACAACATCAAAAGAAATTAGGTTTTTGAGGCTCGAATTAGTGTTTTAATTTTGACTCGGGGTGAGTAAAAATTTGTTGCGCCAGAAATCTTTTCTTTTGAGTCGTTTGGTATTAAATTTTTTTTCTCCAAAAATCACGTTTCCAAATAATTTAAAAATAAATGATTTCATACTCACTTTATTATTTATACTGCAGGAGCTGATGTATTGAGTGTCGTTACAATCAAGACTGAATACACACACAAAATTTTGTTGGATATTTAAAGAGAAACATAACCCACGCTACAGCAATAAAATTGATGATAATAAAATCAAAAGACGTCATTGACGACATAATTAAGTATCCATAATGACGATTTTAACTTTTCCAATTAAAAATCTAATTAACCTAAGATAACTTGATTATTTTTATTAAGTAAATGTCCTAATACCATAACGATAAAGAGTACGTGACTGATTTGTGTCGTTTTAAAAATATTGAAATAGATAAAAAAAAAAAAATTATTACATTATATAAAATCGACATTCCCTTATTCAAGAATAATCACACTAATTAATTTTGCTTAACTTTAATATATATCAAAAATTTTTTTATAGAGCGGCCGAAAGATCCAATACCGGGATTGGTTGACCTAATACCGGAACCTTAAATTAAATGAGTTACACTCATGCCTTAAATTAAAGGAACAGAAAAATTTTAGAAATTTCAAAAAAAAAATCAAAGAAAAAGAAATTGAAACTTGTTTTTTGCTATTCTTTGATTTTTTTGACATTATTTGGAAATTTTTTTTTTTTTTGTCATTTTCTTACATTTGCTGAGTAACCAACGCAAAAATTTAAGAAAAGTCGAAAAAAAATTATTTTTTAATTTTGATTATGATTACACTTTTAAGGTAGTAGGGGAGGGTGGGGCAGAGCGGCCCCCCTAAGCCAATTATTATTTTTTGTGGCTTTCAACCATAAGATCACTTTACTTTTGTCCTATTTCGAACAAATTTATGGACATTTTGCCAAAATTCTGAAAAAAATTTTTTTTTTTTTGTGGGGCAGAGCGGCCCCCCTTCAAAAAGTGACAAAAAAATTTTTTTTTCGTTTTTTTTTTTTTAAATTGTTTTCATCATTAAGAATGTATTTCTTTCTCTTGACAACTATTTTTAGTTTTATATTACTCGAAAAAAATTTTTTAAAGCGTAAGAAATCGTTCACTCTCGATTACCTTAATTACTAATTGTTATTTAATAAAAAAAAAAAATCAATTCTATAATTTTACTTTATTTCAAAAATTTATCAACTAAAAAAAAAAATTTAATTTTTATAAATTTTTAGTGACCAAATTTGCCTCTTACATAGAGAAACGGCCGAAAAATATGAAAAAATAATTTTTTCGGAAGTTTCGGCTGGTCCATTTTGCCCCAGGTGTTATGCGTAGGGCTAGAAATGTGGAATTATAATAATTTTTTTTAAATTTAACGATAAAAATATGAAAAAATCACTTTTTCAAAATTTTGAGCTTGTCCATTTTGCTCCAAATGTCATGCGTAGGGGTAAAAATGCGCAAACATATCAGATTTATAGTAATTAGTCGAAAAAAAAAAAAATTTTTTTTTGGTCAAAATTTCAGGGGGGCCGCTCTGCCCCACCCTCCCCTACTACCGTTACCACAGGTGTCAAATTAGTTCTATGTGTAATTTGGCTAGAGTAGTATTTTCATTTGGCAACGCCGCATAAAAACTAAAGAGACAGAAATTGGCAGGGAGCGTGACGAAAACGACATCTGATGGCTACAAAAAATCATGCTCGAGAATTATAAAAGATATATAAAATCGGTGTAAAAAATAAAAATTCGTTATAAAATCAAAATATAAAAATTTATAATGATATAAATAAAAAAGTGTAATTGTATTTTTGATAGAGAAAATTAAATTGAATATATTTCGATAAAAAAATTAAGTATAAAAAATTTTAATAAATAATAAACACTATTATTTTAGAATAGAATAAGGTTAACCGATAAAATCAAAACAAATAATATATGACAACTACAATGTTAATGATTTAAAAAATAGTAGAATAGTCAATTGAGTTTTTTAACAAAATTGAAGAAAATAATTTTATTATTTTCCCTTCTTTATTTTATTAATAGAGAAATTTCGCTTGTTTCAAAAAAAAAATTTCGAAGACATTTTATTTCTTGTTTCAAGATTTCCTTTTTTTCTGTGCACTTGATTCCCACTATTTCTTCACTGGCCTTCGCAAACGTAAATTAAATTTCCAATGTCATCATTGGTCAAATAAATCAGAACTTTCTCGACTTCATCGAATCCCAAGTCACTAAAAATTTCCCCAAAGCACTCACCGAACTTATTAACCAATCCCGGTCTCCTAACCCCCCTTCTATAGCAACTCATCAACCACCGGTCGCAATAACGGAAGGGTATTTCAAATTTTCCTTCCTCCATAATAGTCTTAACTTCCGGTTTTCTGGACCAGGTCATCAGTCTTCTGTCTCCCATTGTCAGCAAATCCCAACAACTGACACCGCCTACAAAAGTTCTCTTAGCCCTCTCCAGTTCTTGTTCGCAGTCCCACTCAATCGAAGCCTTCTCGCGCGTGCCGTAGCCGTCTGTTAATTCGTCGTACCGACTGTGGGTAAAATATCCCGCAGATTTCATCAAAATCAGGTGGTCCCTCAACTCCCACTCCATTACATACGCACCGTATTCATGAGAGTCATTCATTTCGATTATTTTCTCCAGCCGTGAGAGATAAAGCGGCTGGTTTGCGTGATAATTATAAAAATCACCTCCGTATTTTAACCAGCTGTAGATAAAGTAGTAATTTTTGCACCGAAATGCTAAGTCGATAGTAGTGACTCCTTGAGATCTAAGCTCAGAATTAGCGCCACACTTGAGCAGCACATCGGCACTAGATTCTTTTTTATTCAAAATAGCCGCGTCGAGTAATCTGACACCGCTGGCAGTTAAGTCGTCGACATTCAAATTATAAAGTCGGTGGGTTAGAAGTTTCTCGACCACCAGAGGGCAATCATTCATCACAGCTTCGTAAATCAATTCTTTTCCATGCTCTAGATCTATTTCAGAATGTCGATCTAATAATAAATCGACCATCGCACTTTTTTTCTGATGATCGGCGTAAAAAATCGGTAGCGAATCACTTTCGGAACGCGAGAGAACGTTCGCAGAATTTTGTAGCAGAGTTTCAATGATTTTGAGTTCATCGGCAGCGATTGCGAAGTGTAAAGGCGTGAATTTCTTATACGGAGACACGAAATTGACATCAGCGCCATTGTCGATCATAAACTGAACTACATGGACATTTCTGGTGTCGATCGCGCGTTTGAGAGAATTGTTGAGAAGCTGCGGGTCTTTTTTATGAATTCCGTTAGTGAGGAACAGCTTGAGAATATTTAAGCTTCCTGTGTCTATCGCTACACAAAATGGCGTCTCGTTGTAGGAGTTAATGGCGGCCATGGACGCGCCGTGACTCAGAAGCAGAGCTGCTGCGTGGTAGTTTCCGGTTTGAGATGCGATGTGCAGGGGAGTGTTCATTCTCGAATCTCTGGCGTTGACATCGGCGGCCATTTTGAGTAACAGTTCGGTAGCAGGCGCGTTTGATGCCAAAATGGCGGTGTGAAGGGGCGAGAAGCCATCTTGGTACATATAAGTCGATGTCTGGTTTATGTCAGCGCCATTCTGGATCAGAAATGACGTGATATCCTGATGGCCGTTGACTATCGATTCGTGTAACGCAGGTCCAGAGAACCCTTGGGCGTTAAGGTCAACAGAGCCGACTAAATGGCTGATGAGGTCCAGGTTGCCTTTGCTAGTCGCTAAGTACAGCAAAGTCTCTCCAAAGTAAACTGGGGCATTTGGGTCGGGTAGGTTGGACACGATGGTTTTAATTGTTGCTGCATCAGATTTTTCGAGTGTTGACATCAATTCGTCCGGGTCACAAGACATTTTGGTAGTCCTAAAAATAAATTTCAGATTAAGACCAATAGATCTCAAGCAGATCCAAATCACGGTAAATTACGGTAATTACCGCAACTTACAGTAAAATACGGTAATCTCCCTAATTTACTAAATTACGGTGTTTTACCATAATTTGCCGTAAATTACGGTAAAATCCTACAAATTACGGTTAAATACCGCATTTTGCCATAATTTACCGTAAGCCACGGTAATTCTGCTGGATACCGTAAATTACAGTAATTACCGTAAATTACGGTAACTACTGTAATTTACCGTAATTCGGATCTGCCGGGGATTTTTTTGAATGACAATGATGAATATGTCTTGTAGGTACTCGTTTCAGAGGAAACTTGATTTTCTATACGACTATATATTGAAAAACAAAAATCAATTTTGAAAAAAAAAAATCAGGAAATTAATTTTTTGAATGTAAATATTTTTTGAACTTGAACAGAAATATGCAGAGAAAATTGACTAGTGTAGTTTGTTCTCATTCTGAAGAAAATTAAATTTTCTACAAAACTTTAAAAAAAAAATTGAATATTTAAATTTTTCAAAATTTTATACTTTGAATGATAATTAAATTTTTAAATGTTATAGGAGATCAGACAGTTGCTCCACAAATTTTAATATCTTATCACAATTTTCTTTTATATATATTTTTATCAATAAATTGATTAATTTAAATGAGTAGAATCTATAATACATAAGAATGTTAAAAATACTTACTTTTATTGGTATTTACAAAAATATATGCACTAAATAAATAATTGATATATCAAAATATTTTTCTCGATGCTCACGCTTACTAACTATCGCATAATACTAAATTGTGTTGTGTAAACTTGTGCAACTCGTTCATCTGACAACCTGCGTGCGCATCTACAATGCATCATCCAACTGTAATATGTATACATATATACATATGCATATATATATATATATAAACAAATATGTGATTCATTATTTTTAATGATTTAAATATTTATAATTTCAACAGCTCTATCTCCTTAATAATTAATTCTAGAAAAAAAATGTATCAATACTTTTTTGTAGGAAATTTTGTCTTCTACAAAAAAGTACTCTTGTGTTTTTTTTATATCTTCGATATTTTAGAAGCTACACGCAAAATATCAATTGAAAACGAAAAGCATCCCAAGAACTGGGATAATTAAGTTTTTTAAAAACTAATGTAACTTTTCAAAAGTCGATTTTTTCAAAAAAGTCATAGAACACTTTTTGTAGAAAATTTTATGCCCTACAATAAAGTATACGGATATTTTTTTCATATCTCTAATATTTTAGAAGCTAGAAGCGAAATATCAATTGAAAAGAAAAAATGGGATAATCATTTTCTAACTTCCCGCTAAGAAAATCGTCGATTTTCGAAAAACTTGGGTTTAGAAAGTTATTGGTTTCAACCCGATTTTCTCAAACTGAGTTTTCAGCAGGTGTCGACGTTTAGAGGTCCTAGGATGCTATTCTGAAATTTTTAGAGAGATTTTTAAAGTTATTATAAAATATATTTTTTATATCGCAGCAGACTAGGGTAAGTATTACCGCAGATTTTCTTGTTTTAATTATCAATACCCGGGAAAAAATGTTCAGGCCTGATCAGACATGAGCAGGGATGAGTCTTCAGGCCTGATCAGACATGAAAAATGACAATGCCTGATCAGGCATGTTCAGGTCTGATCAGGTATGTTCATGTCTGTTCATGCCCATTCTGGTAAAACAATTATATATAAAAAATGGTCCTATATAATTATATATAATTATGCATAACTATATACAATTATATATAATTATTTCTATAAAAATGAAAAATAAATAAAAAATATGGGAGTGTCTAGGATTCGAACCGTGGACCTTGCGCTCGAAAGTTCGCCTCGTTACCTGTTGACCTAAGAGATTGAGTTGAAAAATAGGTCTCGTACGAACTTCAAGTACTGAAAGTCTTACGACTCATGCCTGTTCATGTCTGATCAGGTCTGATCCTTTTTTCCCGGGTTATACGTGATAGATTCTTGGTCAAATAAATTTTATATCTATGAACAGACATGAACAGACATAACCAGGCATGAACAGGCCTGATCAGGCATGAACAGACATGAACAGGCCTGAGTGTATTTAACGCCTCAGATATGAACAGGCATGGACAGGTATGATCAGGCCTGAGCGTATTTAACGCTTCAGACACTAACAGGCATGAACAGACATGACCAGGCATGGACAGGTATGATCAGGCATGAGCGTATTTAACGCTTCAGACATGAACAGGCATGAACAGACATGACCAGGCATGGACAGGTATGATCAGGCATGAGCGTATTTAACGCTTCAGACATGAACAGGCATGAACAGACATGACCAGGCATGGACAGGTATGATCAGGCATGCGCGTATTTAACGCTTCAGACATGAACAGGCATGAACAGACATAACCAGACATGAACAGGCCTGATCAGGCATGAACAGACATGAACAGGGCTGAGTGTATTTAACGCCTCAGATATGAACAGGCATGGACAGGTATGATCAGGCCTGATCATGTTTAATTTCAGGCCTGATCATACATGAACAGGCATGGTCAGGCCTGATCATTTTTTTACGGGTAAATGGGTTATGACTTTTTTGATTAAAAAAAAATTATTTCTGTTAATTTAAACCTTTTGGAAAATAACTGCATAGTGGTTTGATATGTATGACAATTAATCAACTTGTTATTAATTAATAAAAATTAAGTAGTTACAAAAGTGAATAATTTTATGTTTTTTGAGAGTTTCAGTGTGAAAAGAGGTCGTCGTAAAACGTCTTTTTCTTTACATAAATGAGCTAATTAATATATTTTTTATGTTTAGAAGTTAGATAACCCTTTTTTAGAATCAAATATTTAATAAAAATTACATTTTGATCAGTGAAATTTATTTAATTAAGCATGCAGTAATTGGTACCGAGAAACCGCATGTGCGTGTGTTACTGCAATTTTCTCAGTCGACTACAGTAATAAGAGCGCCTCTATTTGTGTATGTCTGTGCCTATTACTGCGGACGTAAACACGGCTATTTTAAACCTCTGAATAAGCGCGTGAATCAAGTTGTCTCGAAGTGGCAAATAAAAATCTCGAAGAAAAGTTCAAAGAATACAAAGTTCGGAATTCTGGATAAATCACAATTTTATAAGTATCAGTATAGTGCAGGTACAAAAGTTACTTTGAAAATTTCCAAAGGAAGAACAAAATTCCCACTTGATTCCCACCATTTCTTCACTGGCCTTCGCAAACGGAAATTAAATTTCCAATGTCATCATTGGTCAAATAAATCAGAACTTTCTCGACTTCGTCGAATCCCAAGTCACTAAAAATTTCCCCAAAGCACTCACCGAACTTATTAACCAATCCCGGTCTCCTAACCCCCCTTCTATAGCAACTCATCAACCACCGGTCGCAATAACGGAAGGGTATTTCAAATTTTCCTTCCTCCATAATAGTCTTAACTTCCGGTTTTCTGGACCAGGTCATCAGTCTTCTGTCTTCCATTGCCAGCAAATCCCAACAACTGACACCGCCTACATAAGTTTTCTTAGCCCTCTCCAGTTCTTGTTCGCATTCCCACTCAATCATAGCCTTCTCACGTGTGCCGTAGGGGTCTGTAAATTCATCGTACCGACTGTAGGTAAACAGTCCCGCAGATTTCATCAAAATCAGATGTTTCCTCAACCCCCGATCCATCACAAACACACCGTATTCATAACAATCAATCATCTCGATTATTTTCTCCAGCCGTGAGAGATAAAGCGGCTGATTTGCGCGATAATTATAAAAATTACCTCCGTATTCTAACCAGCTGTAGATAAAGTAGTAATTTTTGCACCGAATTGCTAAGTCGATAGTAGTGACGCCTTGAGTTCTGAGCTCGGAACTAGCGCCACACTTGAGCAGCGCATCGACACTAGATTCCTTTTTATTCAAAACAGCCGCATCGAGTAATCTGACACCGCTGGCAGTTAATTCGTCGACATTTAAATTATAAATCCGGTGGGTTAGAAGTTTTTCGACCACCAGAGGGCAATCATTCATCACAGCTTCGTAAATCAATTCTTTTCCATGCTCTAGATCTATTTCAGAATGACGATCTAATAGTAAATCGACCATCGCACTATTTTTTCGGTGATCGGCGTAAAAAATCGGTAGCGAATTACTTTCGGAACGCGCGAGAACGTTTGCGGAATTTTGTAACAGAATTTCAATGGTTTTGATTTCGTCAGCATTGGCTGCGAAATGTAAGGGCGTGAATTTATACGGAAACACGAAATTGACATCAGCGCCATTGTCGATCATAAACTGAACTACGGAGGCATTTTTGGTGTCGATCGCGCGTTTGAGAGAATGGTTGAGAAGCTGCGGGTCATTTTTATGAATTCCGTTCGTGAGAAACAGCTTGAGAATATTCAAGTTTCCTGTGTCTGTCGCATCACAAAATGGCGTCTCGTTGTAGGAGTTAATGGCGGCCATGGACGCGCCGTGACTCAGAAGCAGAGCGGCTGCATGGTAGTTTCCGGTTTGAGATGCGATGTGCAGGGGAGTGTTCATACTTGAATCTCTGGCGTTGACATCAGCGTTCATTTTGAGTAACAGTTCGGTGGCAGGCTTGTTTGATGACAAAATGGCCGTGTGAAGGGGCGAGAAGCCATCTTGGTACATATAAGTCGATGCCTTGTTTATGTCAGCGCCATTTTGGATTAGAAATGACGTGACATCCAGCTGGCCTTGGACTATCGATTCGTGTAACGCAGGTCCGGAGAACCCTTGGGCGTTTAGGTCAACATAGCCGACCAAGTGGCGGATGAGGTCCAGGTTGCCTTTGTGGGTCACTAAGTACAGCAAAGTCTCTCCGAAGTAAACTGGGGCATTCGGGTCGGGTAGATTGGACACGATGGTTTTAATTGTTGCTGCATCGGATTTTTCGAGTGCTGACATCAATTCGTCGGGTTCGCAAGACATTTTGGTTGACCTGAAAATAAATTTCAGGTTAAGTTTAAAATATTCTTTTGATTTACGAAAATATTTGTGTCTTGTTGGTACTCTTTTCAAAAAGAATTTGATTTCTTATACGCGTAGCCATTAAAATAATGAAAATTTGGACTTTTTCATAAAATTTGAAAAATTAATTTTGGGAATTTTTTCTATTTTTGAAGATAACTTAGCGTTGTTGGTACTCAATTTAACGGAAATTTGATTTCCCACAAAAATAAAAAGACGAAAATTTACAAAAATTAGTTTTGAAAAAAAGTGAAGTAATCGATTTTTGAATGTGAATTTTTTTTGAATTTCAGAAAATTCACTAGCGTTGTTGATACTCATTTTAAAAGGAATGAAATTTTCTACAAAATTAAAAAAATAAAAATTGAAAAATCAAATTTTTCAAAATTCCAAAAAGTTTTCTTTAAATTTGTACAGTTGAATTTTTTCATCAGAATAATAAAATTTTAAATGCTCCAGTAGATCAGACAGTTGCCCCACAAATTTTAATATCTTATCGCGATTTTCTTTTATATATATTATCAATAACTCGATAAATTTAAATGAGTAAAATCTACAATATATAAGAATTGTATAAATACTTACTCTTATCGGCATTTACAAAAATAAATGCACTAAATAAATAATTTACGTATCAAAATATTTTCCTTCATGCCACGCTTACTAACTATCGTGTAATACTAAATTGTGTTGTGTATACTTGTGCAACACGTTCAACTGACAACCTGCGTGCGCATCTATAATGTATCATCCAACTGTAATATATATATATATATATATATATATATATATATATATAAACAAATATGTCATTCAATATATCTAATGTTTTAAATATTTATAATTTCAACAGCTCTATCTTTTTAAAAATCAATTTTAGAAAAAAAATGTATCAATACTTTTTTGTAGAAAATTTTGTCTTCTACAAAAAAGTATTCTTATGTTTTATCCGTATCTTTAATATTTTAGAAGCTACAAGCAAAATATCAATTGGAAAAAAAAACTTAAAAAACGGAACTAATCAATTTTTTTTTTTAAACTCCTGTAACTTTTTAAAAATCAATTTTTTTGACAAAGTCATTGAGTCCTTATTTGTAGTAAATTTCATACTCTACAAAAAAGTATAGAGATGTTTTATTCATATCTCTCATATTTAAGGCGTAAAAAATAATAGAAATAAAAAATTCAGTTTTTTTAAAAATAATTTTCCTGGAAAATAAAAATTTACTAGTTTCCAAGTTGTCGGGCCGGTTTAAAATGAAAATATAAATATATTTGTGATCAATCAACTTTCCTTTTTAATTAAAGGAAATTATAAACGAGAGCATTAACTCTCTCTGCAGTTTTAGTCGATCGTCGATGAGTATCGCGCGCTTTCAGTTGACATTCAAATTTAATTTTTAAAAATGTTTAAAATTTTTTTATCCATTGCAATAGTGGTAATAATAATAGTCATTACACTCTATTATTATTTGATAAAAAATTATAATTATTGGAGGAAACGAAAAGTGACCGGACCAAGTCCGCAATTAATATTCGGAAATACTAAAAAATCTTCTTTACTCGAGACCACTATTTCGGAGTGCATTAAAAATATATATGACAATTATCCTGATGAGCCTTACGTCGGAATTTACGAACTACGGACTCCGGTTTTATTGCTCCGAAATCCGGAAATAATAAAATTAGTTCTCATTAAAGATTTTTCACACTTTCAAGGTAATTTTTATTTTTAATAAAATCCGCGGGATGACTTTTGGGTTTTAAATGGAAATTGCGGAAAAAATTATGGAAATAGAGAAAAATTTATAATGACCTTTTTTGTAGAAAATTAAATTTCCTATAAAAAAGGTTCCCGAGTATTTTTACCTTAGGTGCATCCTTAAGTACATAAAATTAAAAAACACAAAATTTTAAATCGCGAACACTTCCGCGGATTAATTTTTTGATGGTTTTTTTCAAATTATAGGAAAATTTATGGAGATAGAGAAAAATTCATCATGACCTTTTTTGTAGAAAATTAAATTTCCTATAAAAAAGGTCCAGACGTGTTTTTACCTCTGACGCATCTTTGAGAAGATAAAATTGAAAAATACAAAATTTTTAACCGCGGAATTTCCGCGGATTAATTTTTTGATGGTTTTTCTCAAATTATGGGAAAATTTATGGAGATAAAGAAAAATTCATCATGACCTTTTTTGTAGAAAATTAAATTTCCTATAAAAAAGGTCCAGACGTGTTTTTACCTCTGACGCATCTTTAAGAAGATAAAATTGAAAAATACAAAATTTTTAACCGCGGAATTTCCGCGGATTAATTTTTTGATGGTTTTTCTCAAATTATGGGAAAATTTATGGAGATAAAGAAAAATTCATCATGACCTTTTTTGTAGAAAATTAAATTTCCTATAAAAAAGGTCCAGACGTGTTTTTACCTTTGACGCATCCTGGAGGAGATAAAATTAAAAAATACATAATTTTAAATCGCGAACACTTCCGCGGATTAATTTTTAAATGGTTTTTCTCAAATTATGGGAAAATTTATGGAGATAAAGAAAAATTCATCATGACCTTTTTTGTAGAAAATTAAATTTCCTATAAAAAAGGTCCAGACGTATTTTTACCTCTGACGCATCCTGGATAAGATAAAATAAAAAAAAACAAAATTTTTAACCGTGGAATTTACCGCGGATTAATTTTTCGATGGTTTTTTATTTTTAGTGGGAAAAGTTATGGAGATAGAGGAAAATTTATTATGACCTTTTTTGTAGAAAATTAAATTTCCTATAAAAAAGGTCCAGTCGTGTTTTTACCTTTGACGAATTCTTGAGAAGATAAAATTAAAAAACACAAAATTTTAAACCGCGAACATATCCGCGGATTAATTTTTGAATGGTTTTTTTCAAATTATGGGCAAAGTTATCGAGATAGAGGAAAATTTATTATGACCTTTTTTGTAGAAAATTAAATTTCCTATAAAAAAGGGCCAGACGTGTTTTTACCTCTGACGCATCTTTGAGAAGATAAAATTGAAAAATACAAAATTTTTAACCGCGGAATTTTCCGCGGATTAATTTTTCGATGGTTTTTTTTCAAATTATGGGGAAATTAATGGAAATAGAGAAAAACTGATCATGACCTTTTTTGTAGAAAATTAAATTTCCTATAAAAAATATCTCTATGCACTTTTTCGAAAAATGAATTTTAAAAAATTTATCGGCTCTTAAAGTTTTTAAGTGAAAAAAAAATTTTTTTTTCCCATTTTTATTTGAAAAAATGAAAATAATAATCATATTTAATTTTTTATTAAGGACGTGGGATAGCAATGAATGAGAATTCAGATCCACTATCAGCCAATTTAATAAATTTAACAGGAACAAAATGGCGGACCTTAAGGACAAAATTAACGCCAGCTTTCACTTCCGGTAAAATAAAAAATATGTTTGAAATGTTCGTTGACTCTTCAAATAAATTTCGGGTAATTATCTATATTTATAACGAATGAGAAAGGAAGTTAATGGGTAGAAAAAAATTAATTATTTAATTAACTTGTGAAATTTTTATAGAAATTTGTTGTAAAGTTTGCTGACGCGGAAGAAACGGTCGAGTTCCGCGACCTGGCGGCGAAATTTACAACTGACATTATAAGTACATGTTGTTTCGGATTGGAAACGAATACGATCCAAGACAACGATTCAGAATTCCGAAGTATGTGTCGAAAGGTATTGGATCCTTCATTGACTATTGGTTTGAAACGATTGGTACGATGGTACTTACCTGGATTATTCAAATACCTGCAGATGAGTTTGACGCCAATCGAGGTACGTTTATTTGAGGTTACTGACTAGGGTCAACTGGTATAGAAATAACGATTGATGTTAAAGAAACTTGTAAGATAAGTTTATGTAAGTAAATATAGGGAAAATTACCAACCGGTTTCCGTGGAAAAAACTACAAAATGTCATTCTTCCCTACCCGCCCCCATCCGTCGTAAAGTCGGAACTCAACCGAATAGATTTTTTCGGGCCTTTTTTTGATTTCTACTACTAAAGAACGTCGTAATAAACAAAAAACATTAGTATTGTGATGGTTTATTCCCAACAGAAGCAAAGTTACGGACTACTCTTCATAGAAATACATGGAAAGTGTCATCCTCATTTATCTCAATTTATCCTGATATAGGTTTAGATTCGAAAAGTAAATTTTTTTGAGGACTTTGAGGCGTTTTTTCTACTAGAGGACATTATAATGAACATACTCTCTAAATATGAATTAGTGATTTTTCACTAATTTCAAGTGAATATTTAAGGCTACAATCGTACCACGCAGAATTAGTGAATATTCACTAAATGAATATGTGAATATTAGAATTCACTGATTTGATAAGTGAATATGAGAATCCACTAAATTGAAAAGTGAATATGGGAATCCACTGATTTCATCGGTGAAAAAAAATATTATATTGCGAAAAAAAATATAAGACACTTGTAATTAGATCCGAAATGTGATTAATGTATTAGAATCATTACTTAGAGGAAGTATACATGATTTTGATTGATGAAAAAATCCCGGTGACTGCTGGGCTCGAACCTGCATCCTTCCGATTCAAAGTCTTTGATGCTATCCACTGCGCTGGCCTACGCATGTGCTCGCGTGAGTGTAAATAGTATAGTCGTTATGATACCAAACAATAACTGATGAAGAAATAAAAAATCCGTGATGTTATGATTGACGTACTCTTCATATAAATATATTATTGTTCTGTACTTATATTTTTTTTTATTTTGAAAGTTTTTTATTAAAATTTTTAAAAATAGCACCGTAATTATTAATTATATTTATATCTAGTAAAATATTTAATTACTTGCTAGTTAAAGTTACTAGTGAAATTGTGAAATTCATAAATTAAGAAGTGAATAACAGTTTCACTTGTAGAAATTATGAAAATATCGATAGTTCAGTAGTGAAAATCACTAATTTGCTAGTGAAAATTATAGTACTAAATTTATTAGTGAGAATTCACTAATTTGTTATTTGAATGCACTGATTATGAAGTGGATACTGCTTCACTAACGTAATTAATGAAATTTCCACTAATTCATGTTTAGAGAGTAGAAATGTTCAAAAAGCATCTTCCCTGATGCTTCTTATTTCGACTAGGAGTCACAAGTCAAAAATTTTTTTTAAAATACTTTTCGAGGTATTTCCTACTAGAGGACAAAAACGTTCCAAGAACAAACAACGTTAATATTGTAGAGTTTTCTTGTAGGGAAAAATCTACGGACCGAAGTGGAAAAACTCATTCGATTTTTCATTTTTTCCAGGTCAGCAATTATTTCATGAACTTGGTCAAGAACATGATTGACTACCGTATTGCCAACAATTATCATCGTAATGATATTTTGCAATTACTGATGAAATTGAAAGATCATAAATTAAGCATCGATGACAATAACAATCATGATTTTGATGATAAACATTCCGATATAAGTAAATACTATATTGTTTTTTTCATTATTCATGAAAATTTTCGGTATTAATTGATTTCTTATTCAGTTATCGATGATCGCACGATAGCGGCACAGGCCTACATATTCTTATTAGCTGGTTTCGAAACCTCTTCAACTACCATGAGCTTCACGATGTTCGAACTCGCGGTAAATCAAGAAATTCAACAGAAAGTTTACGAAGAAATCATCGAGAAAATAAAGAAATATGGAAAATTATCTTGGGACGCCATTGCGGAAATGGAATATCTCGACTGTGTAATCCGAGGTAATTTTTTGTCCCTTTTCTTCTAATTTCCACTTAGGGGTTTAATGGATCTTTGGCAAAACTCGATTCAAAAATTTGAAATCAAAATTTGGAATACATTTTTTTCTTTGTTAAGGCAATTAATTTTTTTTAATTACAGAAACCCTGCGGAAGCATCCGCCAGTTGGTCTAGTGCCACGGGTTTGTAACGAAGATTACATTCTGCCGACTACAAATTTGGTCATTGAAAAAGGAGTGACAGTTCTGATTCCAATCCATGCGATTCATCACGACCCAAAATATTACAAAAATCCCGAAAAATTTGATCCCGATCGTTTCTTTATGGATAAAAATAACAACAAACACCGCGACTGTGTTTTCTTACCATTCGGTGCCGGACCACGAATTTGTATCGGTAAGACTCAAGTTTATGGACCAATTGATCCTTAATTAGTCTAATTAGACTACTGTTATCATTACCCACGAGTTCCCATCATTTTCTAAGCCGCTGGGCGCAGGTTGGCAGCACGAGCCAAAGGCTCGTGCTGCCAACCTGCGCCAAAATCCCTTTCCACGGCGTTCTATCCCTCTAGTATCCAATCCGTCATGAAAACGTACTCATATAAAACTTGTTTGACGTTTCTAGGTTATAGATTCGCGCATGCGCAGACCAAAGCCGGTATCGTAGCGCTCCTGATAGACTACAAAGTTTCACTGGGTAAAAATATGGCGCCCACATTAGACTACGATCCGATAGCGAACATTCTGACAAACAAATTAGGAATCTGGTTGAAAATAAATTGGAGAAATAAATAAATATAATAATTCGTTTATTCGACGAATACATTCAATATATTGTCCCAGCACGAGATTAAACTTCGGGTATCGTCGGATTTTTACCCCCACTATGAACGTTCTATGAACAGTCAAATTCCATTGGGTCTGAAATTCCCCTCAATCTTGACCCCTTCCCCTTTCGAGTTACGCTGTCCCCCACTCGATACTACATATTTTTATCTGTGTCTTTATAATGGCATTATTCATATGAATGTCACAGCGCATGCGCGTAGGTGACTCTTCAAAGAAGAAGGGGCATTCCATAAGTCTGAATTTCCAAGATACTTCTTCTTCTTCATCAACTAGATGTCAGACTAAATGGAATTCGGCTGTACTGGATATTCTCCCACTTTTTTGCGCATGCGCAGTTTATAAGTGTTCGGTAGTAAGAGGAATTCCCAAAGTTCAATCTCTTACTGGGACCACAATTCACATTATATGTTAATCTTTATGATTAACTACTGATGGAACTTTATTAACTACATAAAATGTATAGTAATTACGGTTAAATAAAGAACATACTGAAGCAGTAGCTTCTAAAATTATTGTCAATGGTGAGAATAAAATCAAAATTATTAACATAACCGATGAAAGCATACTATAATTTTCAAATGGAAACGATTTAATGGAACCATAAATGTGCGAATAAACACCGACGATGCCGACGAAAGTAGCGGGTAAATCGATAAGGATGTGGTATTCTAGATCAATTATAAAGGGAAAAAAGCTACACAGAACTGTTATAGGTGACGTGTAATACGAGAAGTACGCAATAGCGACGAATATTTTATTTTTTAAAGGAATGAGATTGGAGATTACGACTAAGTCGTAACCATGGTGCCAACGTATACGTTGTTGGATAAAATCGGATATCGTGAATGGAGATTTTTCCCACATCTCGCCCTCGATGAAGTTGAAGGTGTAGCCGAGGCTGTCAGCTTTCAATGCGAAGAAACAGACCTCAGCTATGGAACTGTCCAGTCCGTTGTCGAAGGACACGCGTTTCTCGACACCAGCCTGAAAAAGGTCAAATAAGAAAATTAATCGAATAAATATCAGAGCTGGACCTTAAATGAATTACTGACCTGGGTGACGACGTAGGAACCTTTCATACTAAACAGCGGCCTGTGGAACATGAAGAACTGGAACCTGAGCTTGCCCATGTCGTCAGCGACTCTAACGCTGTCGGCTACGGTGGTGATCCAGTTGACGACGGTCTCGTTCGCGTAAGTGATGAGACCCTGGCCGAAAGGATGCTTGCCGTCGAGGACAAAGTTCAGGATCCCGTGGATCGAGTTCTCTGTGAGAAGAGTTTCTTCATCAAGATGGACGATCCAGTCATGGTCAGCCAGCTTGTTGACCCCGTCCTCAAGGCAGTACTGTAGTTTGCGTGCTTTGAACAAGGCCCCGGTCTTGGTCTGGTACTCGCTCGGAACCACCAGCTCCCGGATTCTTCTGTGCGACATCAATCCGATCGGCTTGTCACTGACGACTTCTATCTGGAAGTTTTTCAATCCCGCGTCCATGCACGTTTTCAAGTTACGCTTCACACCCGTTTTAACCAACTGCGGATAATCCCCGCGGGTGACTACCCGTATGTTTATAAATGGCGCCAACAATGGCGAACCTTTCAACTTAACCTTACCCGGAAACGCATCGTACATTATCAGGCCAAGGAAACAAAATAACATCTGTGGCAGCGAGATCAATGTCACCAGTTTAATACAGTTGAATAATATCATAAAACTACTATAATCACTTCTGTCATTTCCACTTAAATAACGATTAATTCGTACTTTGAGTGCTCCTATTAATATTGTCAAAAATACACAACAATGCAAAATATGTTTTATTTTATAACCCACCATTTTCTGTACTGGCACCTACTCGATATATATCTAGAGTTTTTTTAAATTAAAAAAATCTGATACTGAGTCATAAACATTTTGGAAGAAAGTTACATTTCATACTTAAATATCGCCGATAAGAGTCTTATCTTTGCAAAATTATTTTCATAATTCACCAACTTATGTTTAGTCATGTTGTGTTCATTCAAATGGAGAAATTATTTCCGAAAATAAAGTATGAATCAAAAGTTATGATTGCACAATATACCGCATTGGTAATACTGCAATATCACGTCACTTCGTCTCGGCTAACAATCACATGAGATCTGAAAAATTTCTTACTTTACTGCCCTCGGTGTGCAATACAGTCGACTCTGTCTAAAGGTTCTACGTCGGGACAGGACCATTGCCTAAAGGTTCCCTCCCCACCATCAGCACTTCCCCTACAATATATTCCCCTCGAGCGCCGAGGCGCACGCTAAAACGAACACATTGCGCAATGAACATAACCTCAAAAAAACGTCCATTTAAAGTTAGCGCTCGAAAACTGAATTGTGATTCGTCACTCGAGAGAGCGGGTGGGGGAATATCCGGGAACCTTTAGGCAGCGAACCTTTAGATAGAGTCGACTGTATACTATTTCCTCTTCCAATATTCAACCTAGGCATGCAAACAATCCTAACTACGACACTGTTACTGCACACAAAGTAGGGTTATAATGAGTGGAAAGGACGCAAAGTACCACTCCTGCGCTTATATTGCACTCATACGAATCCACGACGCTTTTTGACTCGCGTTCTTCCCACTTTACACACCTAGACTTTTTGAGACTCCTGGAATCGGAAGAGTTACTAGGCTCCCTTTAAAAAGGTATACGCGTGGAATACCCAGCTTAGATTCCCACACCGCGTTTTCAGATGGATTTCCCCATGGCTTCTTATAGAAATGCAGCATAGGTTCCTATAGAGATTCTAAACCCTTTCCCGGCTCGGAGTATCGGTGAGCCTAGGTGTGGAGTCATGTGGGGATAGAGCCAATTAAAGTCCGTTGTAAGACTGTATAAGTGAAAGTTCAGTTGTGGTAGTGTAGACAAGCGCCCCCTTCTACCATTTTTCCGGCCTCCTCTCTAGGAAGCAGACTACAGCTTTCTCATTTTAAGAATAAGACGTACGATTCAAATGAAGAGTAGGGATCCAAGGTCGACCGGGAGAGGACTAATGTGGATTTCCGATGAATTCCTATATTTTCCTACATAGGTTCCTGTATGAACCTGTACTTCCCTATTTTGATTCCCACGGATCCTTATGTGAATCCATAGTTTTCTCTATGAACTCATATATAAGCCTATTTGGATTTTTTCGATGAAGCTAAAAAGTTTTATTAGGTAATAAAACGGCATCAAAACTAAACTACGACCCAATAGCAAGCGTTCTGGCGAAGAAATTAGTGACATAGTTGAAAATAAATCGGAAACATAAAATAATAAATCGTTTATTCGACGAGTATATTCAATATACATCAATCTTTATGGTCAACTACTGGTTGCTCTTTATTAACTACATAAAATTCATAATAATTACGGTCAAAAAAAGCATACACTAAGGCAATACATTCTAAAAGTACTGTTAATGGTGAAAATATGAGTAAAACTCTCATCATAACTGATGAAAATGTACTGTAATTTTCGAATGAAAATGATTGAAGGGATCCGTAGATGTACCTATAAATAGTGACGATGCTGATAAAAATACCGAGCAAATCGATGAGGATGTGGTATTCTAGGTTAATTATAAAGGACAGTAAGCTACAAGTAATTGAGAAAGGTAATAATTGCAATGAGCACCACATAGAGGCGACGCATATTTTATTTTTTAAGGGGATGAGATCGGAGGTTATGACTAAGTAGAGACCATGGTTCCAACGCGTACGCTGTCGGATGAAGTCAGATATTGTGAATACAGACATTTCCCACATTTCGCCTTCGATGAAGTCAAAGGTGTACCCGAGGCTGTCAGCCTTCAGTGCGAACAAACAGTCCTCAGCTATGGAACCATCAAGTCCGTTGTCAAAGGATACATGTTTCTCGGCACCAGCCTGAGTCAAGGACAAATAAAGAAACTAATTGAATAAATATCAGAGTTAGATCCTTCGATGAGTTACTGACCTGGGCGACGAGGAAGGAACCCTTTATATTAAAAAGCGGCCTGTGGAACATACGGAACTGGAACCTGAGCTTACCCATGTCTTCAGCGACTCTGAAGCTGTCAGCCACGGCAGTGATCCAGTTGACGACGTTCTCACTCGGGTGAGTGTTGAGGCCCTGGCCAAAAAGATGCTTGCCATCGTGGACGAAGTTGAGGATCCCGTGGATCGAGTTCTCTGTGAGAAGAGTTTCTTCATCAAGATGGACGATCCAGTCATGGTCAGCCAGCTTGTTGACCCCGTCCTCAAGGCAGTACTGTAGTTTGCGTGCTTTGAACAAGGCCCCGGTCTTGGTCTGGTACTCGCTCGGAACCACCAGCTCCCGGATTCTTCTGTGTGACATCAATCCAATCGGCTTGCCAGTGACGACTTCTATCTGGAAGTTCTTCAATCCCGCGTCTATGCACGTTTTCAAGTTGCGCTTCACGCTCGTTTTAACCAACTGCGGATAATCCCCGCGGGTCACTACCCGTATGTTTATAAATGGCGCCAACAATGGCGAGCCCTTTAACTTAACCTTACCCGGAAACGCATCGTACATTATGAGGCCGAGAAAATTAAATAACATATGAGGCAGTGAGATCAATGTCGCCAATTTAATACAATTTAGTAATATTGTGAAGGTAGAATAATCAATGTTGTCATTTCCACTTAAATAACGAGATATTCGCACTTTGAGTGCTCCTATTAATATTGTCAAAAGTACACAAGAATGCAAAATGTGTTTCATGCTATAACCAAACATTTTGTATATTTACACTCACTCAATATCCAGATGTCTTTGAATTAAAAAAATCCAATACTGAGTAATAAACTTTTGGAAAGGAGAATATTGTCTCTCAATATTTTCGATAAGAATCTTATCTTTGCAAAGTTGTTTCCATAATAAGCGAGTTAATGTTTAATTATCCTGTGTTTATTTTGAATTAATATTTTATCCAAAAACGAAACCAAAACAATGAGAACGATTATTGCATAATTTATCTCATTAGTAATGCTCAAATGCTCCGTCACTTTAGTTGTCATACACTTGAATACTAATTATAACACTTTTTTCTCTTGGAAGTTAAATTGACACGGCTCAATCTTCGAAATGATGTTTTTACTTTTGCACGTTTACTTTTCACTGAGATACCAGTAGTTTTGTAAGCTATCAGAGGGAAACTTGGCGTCACGAGCCATAGGCGAGCGCTGCCAACTTACGCCCAAATCCGTTTCCACGGAATTCCATCCCTTCAGTATCTAATGTCTTAAAAAAGTGCTGACTTAAGGCTTGTTTAACACTTAGGTTCTGGATTCGCGCATCCATAGACCAAAGCCAGTAATGTAGCCAGTGCAGCCAGATCGCGGACGAAAAGTTCCTCTTCCCAAGCAAAAATATTCCTAAATGTAGCGTTCGTATCCCTTCCACGTTGGACCTTGAAACAAGATTCCATGTTCAGGCGAGTCGTTGTGAAATTACAGTCGACTCTGTCTAAAGATTCCACGTCGGGACAGGACCATTGCCTAAAGGTTCCTTCCCCACCATCAGCACTTCCCCTATAATGTATTCCCCTCGAGCGCCGAGGCGCACGCTAAAACGAACACATTGCGCAGTAAACATAACCTCAAAAAAACGTCCATTTAAAGTTAGCGCTCGAAAACTGAATTGTAATTCGTCACTCGAGAGAGCGGGTGGGGGAATATCCGGGAACCTTTAAGCAATGTATCCTGGAACCTATAGACAGCGGGAACCTTTAGGCAGAGAACCTTTAGACAGAGTCGACTGTAGAGAGAGCGCGTAGAACTTGCGTCAGGGGTGGATTATAGAATTTAGATGAGAAAACAAAAGACTTTTTTCTTACAATATTCACCCTGGCGGTTTTGAATCACCCTGGGAGTGGAAACACGGTGGAATCACGATGGATCCAGGGTGGTTACACGATGTACCCATCCTGATTCCACGGTGATAAAATGAAAAAAGGCCCACCGTGTAACCATCGTGGTTCCACCGTGATTCCACCGTGTTTCCAGGGTGATTCAAAACCACCAGGGCAACCTAGACATTAATAAATCCTAATTCCGACAATGTTGCAGTACACAAAGTAGAGTTAAAGTGAGTGGGAAGGGACACACAGTACCATTTCTGCGCTAAGTTGCACGTGTACGAATCCACGACACTTTTTGATTCGCGGACACCCCACTTGATACACACCGAGACTCCGAGACTACTAAAATCTAGCTTAGATTCCTACACCGCATTTTCGGATGGATTCCCCAATGGCTTTCAATATAAGCCCAGCATAGATTCTTCTCTAGCAGATCCGAATTACGGTAAATTACCGTACTTTACTGTAAAATACCTTCACTGGACTATGATCCAAAAGCAAACATTCTGGTGAACAAATTAGGGATATGGTTAAAAATAAATTGAACAAAGAAAAAAATTAATCGTTTATTCGTCAAGTATATTCAATATACATCAATCTTTATGGTCATCTACTGATCGCTCTTTATTAACTACATAAAATTTATAGTAATTACGGTCAAAAAGAGCATACACTAGGGCAATGCATTCTAAGACTACTGTTAATGGTGAAAATAAAAGTAAAATTTTCGATACAACTGATGAAAGTGTACTGTAATTTTCGAATGAAAATGATTGAAGGGATCCGTAGATGTACGTATAAATAGTGATGATGCTGATAAAAATACTGGGCAAATCGATGAGGATGTAGTAGTCTAGGTTAATTACGAAGGTCAGAAAGCCAGAAATAATTGAGAAAGGTAATAGTTGCAATGAGATCCACATAAAGGCGACGCATACTTTATTTTTTAAGGGAATGAGATTGGAGGTTATGACTAAGTAGATGCCATGGTTCCAACGCGTACGCTGTCGGATAAAGTCGGATATTGTGAATACAGACATTTCCCACATCTCGCCTTCGATGAAGTCGAAGGTGTACCCGAGGCTGTCGGCCTTCAGTGCGAAGAAACAGTCCTCAGCTATGGAACCGTCCAGCCCATTGTCAAAGGTCACGTGTTTCTCGGCACCAGCCTGAGGCAGGTCAAATAAGAAAACTGATTAATTAAATATCAGAGCTAGATCATTCGACGAGTTACTGACCTGGGCGACGAGGAAGGAACCCTTTATACTAAAAAGCGGTCTGTGGAACATACGGAACTGGAACCTGAGCTTGCCCATGTCATCAACGACTCTACAGCTGTCGGCTACGGTAGTGATCCAGTTGACGACGGTTTCGTTCGCGTAAGTGATGAGACCCTGGCCGAAAGGATGCTTGCCGTCGAGGACAAAGTTCAGGATCCCGTGGATCGAGTTCTCTGTAAGAAGCGTTTCTTCATCAAGATGGACGATCCAGTCATGGTCAGTCAACTCGTTAACCCCGTCCTCGAGGCAGTACTGTAGCGCGCGTGCTTTAAACAAGGCCCCGGACTTGGTCCGGTACTCGCTCGGAATCACCAGCTCCCGGATTCTTCTGTGTGACATCAATCCAATCGGCTTGCCAGCGACGACTTCTATCTTGAAGTTTTTCAATCCTGCGTCCATGCACGTTTTCAAGTTACGCGTCACATTCGTTTTAACCAACTGTGGATAATCCCCGCGGGTCACTACCCGTATGTTTATAAATGGCGTCAACAATGGCGAGCCTTTTAACTTAACCTTACCCGGAAACGCATCGTACAGTATTAGGCCAAGCATATTAAATAATATATGAGGCAGAGACATCAATGTCGCGAATTTCATAAAATTTAGCAATATTGTCAAAGAAGAATAATCACATTTGTCATTCCCACTTAAATAACGATACATTCGTACTGCAAGTGCTCCTATTAATATTGTAAAAAATACACAGCAATGCAAAATATGTTTCATTTTATAACCCACCATTTTATATACGGGCACCTACTCGATATATATTTAATGTTTTTTTAAATTTTAAAAATTCGATACTGAGTCATAAGCATTTTGGAAGAAAGTTAAATTTGGTATTTAAATATCGCCGATAAGAGTCTTATCTTTGCGTAATTATTTTCATAATTCATCAACTTATGTTTAGTCATGTGTTTATTCGAATAAAGAAAGTATTTGCGAAAAAAAAGGTATGTATTGTCATCCCAACAAGAGAATGCACCTCGGGTGTCGTCGGTTTTTACTCCCACTCTGGATGTTTTATGTGTTGAATGTTCTCCCACTTTTCTGTGCGCATGCGTTGTTCATAAATGTTCGGTGGTGGGGGCAATTTCCGAGGTGTATTTTCTTACTAGTACAAAATACAGACCGCACATTGATGCACTACTGTCTAATCTAGCGAAGTGTTCTTAAATTGTCTGACAATATTCGTTTGTTTAAGAGAAAATCTCGGCCAAAGTTTCCATTTACTGCACAAATGCAACAAAGATATTTTTGTGACAGACACTTGAAATCTACAACATTTAGCGCCTATAGCCGGCAGCTAAAAATATTAGATAAGATACAGCTGGTAAAAAAGATACCTAATCGTTTCAATAGTGACGTCATCATCGGATCAAAAAATATTTTTTGGTTATATGTGCGATAGCAAACGACCAAAAAATATCGAAGTTACTTAACGAGCCATCTTGTGACAAAATTTATCATCATTTTAATTCGTCCACTTACCAACTCCTCTCTAATTTTCAACAAATACTCAAATGGACTCATCTACTTTCCTCTAAACGCCCGCGTAAAATCCCCTAGATTGAAATAAAATCTCCTAAATTAAATGACTGAAATTATCAGACGTCTGATGACTTTTTGAATTTGTTTTTTTTAATAAATAAATTATATAAATATAATTTAAAAATTTGCAGGTGAAATAATTAAAAAAACTTGAAGAACATTTTGGGATAATTTTTTTTTATAAAAATTTATCTCTTAGAAACTTAAAAAATTTATAAAATGTCTGCTGACTTTAATATCATTAAATCAAAGATCTTATAATTAATATTGTAAAGCTTGTTGAAGAATCAATGTACTATATATTGTGTTTAGAATAAAATATGTTTAATTATGATTAAAAATACATTAAAGTCTCATTGTTTTATTAGTTTAAAATTTTTTTCCGAAAAAAATAAACCGTTTTTTAGTACAGGTGATAATAAAGTATGAAAAACATATTTTCATACGAAACTTAGTATAAATAATAAGTTATATTATATTTTATAAATTATTTAATAGTTAAAATCTTTTAAAATTTTTTAATTATTGTTTAAAACTCTAATAAATTATTTAATAGGTAAAATCTTTTAAAATTTTTAAAACATTGTTTAAAACTCTAATAAATTATTTAATTCAGACGAGGACGCTGTTTAACATGTGGACAACGATTATTTGCCATTTTCCTTTTTTTTTAAAGAAAATATTTTTTTTTATCTATAATGAAGCATGTTTGTAATTCTCATTGATAATTTATTAAAAAAATTTTAAAAATTTCTGTTCTGAACTGAAATCGTTCTTCGTTCATTTTTTTCAACTTAAATTTAAGGAAGTTTGTAATCCCCTGATCAAATCCCCTAAAAAAATGTTTCCCCTAGATATCCCACCAAGCCGTCTAAAATCCACTAAATTTAGGGGAAAATCCCCCAACCTGGCAACACTGTCCTACCAAATAAATAAACACGGAGTTATAACCTGCCATTTATAGGCACTAAATATGGAGACTATATACAGGAGACCGAACTTTCGTTAAGCAATACGCGACAAAAGTGGTCAACGTGTCTAGTTCGTACTTCCGCCGATGATGTCGCCTGAAACGTGATTTTAAAGTAGAAAAATGAGTAGAAGGGAGAGTAGCAAAACAGATTGTTACCGACTCAAAAGGTTCTAGTTAGTAAGCGTTTGACTGTTAATACGGAGGGGTGTTATTCGCTGCTACAATAAATTTACAAAGACGTATATGTGTCGGTAAGTTTAATTATTTTCGAAACAAAATATACTTAATAGATTTTTGAGAGCCACGATGGATGATAATACTTTATTACTCATATTACAGAAAATCAACCACGGTAAGATGTCGCAAATAACATTTAATGCAACTCGTTTGAAGAAGAAGCGAGTGTATAAGCCACCGAAAAATTTAGTAATTAAAAATTTAACACTCAAAAGAGTTGAGAAAATGTCAACAATGTATCCATCTCTGACCAAGAATCGACCATTTAAAAATAAAGACAAACAGTCTCAAGATAAATCCCTTTCAAATTTATCAACCACAAAAGACTTCAGTTTTCAATATTTATTGGAAAACATGAATAAGATTTCGAAGCCAGACAAATGGTATTGCGTTAAATTCAGCAATCTCGTACAATTCTTTGATTTCGATTTTGGATCTGCCCGCACAAAAAAAAAAAATATCGATTAATAAGTCATTAGAAGTTGAATTTTTACTAAATGAAGAAGTTTTGCCATGGATTACTTGTAGAAATATCGAATCCTTAGAGCATCTGGAATATATTATAAAATCGTACTATGATTTATGGCTTTAATACGTACACAAAATAATATTTACAGAATATTATTAACAATTGTAAATTATATAATTTAAGTCTTTTTGCCGATTGTATACTGAATATAATTCTATACTTTGTACATTCTTGTAATAAATCAATAAATATAACAAATCAGGAAAATAAAAAAACTACATATCTACTGAAATTGGTAGAGATTGGTCGCTTTGGTTCGACTTTCAAAATATCGTTGTATTACGATATGTTACTCAATAGTGATGGAGTATAGCCTCACATCTAAAGTAAAGTTAAATTTTGAAAATTATAAAATCATTTAAAGTCAGACCCTAATTTATAGGAAATAATGAGTAAAACATTCTGCAATGTAAATTTTTTTGTTCTCGATGTCAAAGCTATAAAATTAACAATAGACCTTGGTGAAAATGAGACTCTCTAATCTTTCTTTTTCTTTTTTTTTCTGTATGAAATCCCTTGCGACCTTCAACCCACTCTGGAAACACTCTGGAATCATAGTCAGAATGTAAACATTCTAAGTCCAGTATGTTCCCAGAGTGGTTTTGTGCCCTTTTTCCAGAGTGAAACCAAAGTGGTTTCAGAATTGATCCAGAGTAGATCAAAGTGTTTTCAGAATGGACTCAAAGTGAATCCAGAGTAGATCAAAGTGTTTTCAGAATGGACTCAAAGTGAATCCAGAATGAAATCAAAGTGTTTTCAGAATGGGCCCACAGTGAGTCCAGAATGGAATCAAAGTGTTTTCAAAATGGGCCCAGAGTCGATAAAATTTAAATACTAAGGACTAAAAAAAATTGGGTACTTTCTAAACTCATAAATCAATAATAATCTACAGAAAAACAATCTTAAACCAAATTTTTTAATTAACTATGCTTTTATTAATTAGTTAATTTTTACTTGTTGAAAGTTTACATAAAAACCCTGATTATTTCCAAACTAAAAACCCCGAATTTTTTTTACTTCTTAAAGCTATTCTTGAAAGGGTTTAGAAAAGATAGCTGGTGAAAAAATAAAAAAATTTCGATTTTATTAACAATCTAAGCCATTGAAAAATAAAAAACGTAAATAAAGCAATCAAGAAAATTTACTTTTTTGATTATTTTGTTTTTTTATTGCTGAAAGCTACATAACAATAATTTGAAAAAAATTTTTACTTGCATTGTTTAAATAATTGTCATAAACAAATACATGGCTAATTAGATTTAATAAGATTTTTTTTGGGAAAAAAACGCTTAATAAAAATAAGGAATTTTAAGAAAAAAATCGTTTCTTAAAAAAATTTTTTTTTGCTAAACAGCGCCTTAGCTAATTAACAATTTTTTTTTTTACTCAATATTAATATTAAAGAACCATTATTTTTTTTAAATAATCATTAATCATGTTCTGTTATATTAGAAAAAAAATTTTTTTCATTCATTTATTATTTGTTTATTAAACAAACAATTTGTTGTAAACAAATAAATTTTCACGCAATATTTTTTTCAAATACTAAAAATAACCATGCGTTTTATTTTGTAGAAAAAATTTTTTTTTAATCTTTTATATAATTTTTTAAATTATTGTACACTTGGACTTGTCGCTACCTTTCTGTTCTTCTCTATTGTTATTAAAATAACTTATTGAAGACACAACTACAACACTTCAAGTCTTTTTCATTATCCATTAATCATTAAACAAATCGAGCTTGTAACCGAAGCTCTAACTCAATTGCTTAAGGAATTATGAATAACAGTAATTTTTATGAATACTTTTTAATAAATACAAAAAAATTATTAATTAGCAAATTCGCTTTTTAGCAATAAAAAACATTTTTTTAGAAACAATTGTTTTTTTAAAAATTGTTATTTTCATTAAGTATTTTTATCCCAAAAAAAAATTTTTGCTTTGACCCGGGTTTTAATGTGAAAGACTTGAGAGAAAAATTTGCTGGGAGAAAATATATGTTAAGGAGGAGAAAGTCACTGGTGCTAAGCAGCAGTGGAAGTAGTTCAGTGTTCGCCGCTAGATCGCACCCAACTTATGATTGTCCTGTTCCTGGTTAGATAGGTGTTTCAGAGTTTTTATATTCTATATTTAAAAATAATTCTGTCACGGGTATTTCTCTGTTATTTGACAGAGTGGCAAGTGCCTGTTTGGATGGTCATATAGTAGATGCTATATTACATTGTGACAATAATGTCAAATATTTTTGTTTTCTTGAAAAATTGTTTTTACAATCCAGAAACATAATTGTATTCAATGAATGCTCTTGAATATTCTTACAATAATATATTTCGGTAAATTTTTTTTTTCTTTCAGTATTCATTTACTCTGAATACCCTCTGGTTTGAGTATGTATTCACTCTGATCCCACTCTGGAAACATTCTGGAAACACTTTGGTATCAGTTTGTGTTCAATGTGGATGCATAACGGTGTCAGTATGGATCCACTCTGGATACTTTCTGGAAACACTTTGGATTTACTCCGTATCCGCTCTGGAAATACTCTGGGTTCACTCTCAGAAAAGGGCACAAAACCATTCTGGAAATACTCTGGAGTCCGTATGGTTGCATCGTGTTACCAGAATATTTCCAGAGTGTATCCAGAATGTTTTTAATGTCGCAAGGGACGTCCTGGGACACAAAATTACGGAAAACCTGAATACTTCGCTGTGACCTAATAATTTTGAATTATTTAAAAGGCCCAATAGATTAGAACAATGGACTCTGACGACAATAAAGACCCTAGACTATAAGAAAATACTACTGTTCTAATTTATTGGAAGGTGTAAAATATTTTAAAACGGCCTGGAACACGAAATTACGGAAAACCTGAATACTTCGCTGTGACCTGTTAATTTTGAATTATTTGAAAGGCCCAATAGATTAGTACAATGGACTCTGACGACAATAAAGACCCTAGACTATAAGAAAATACTACTGTTCTAATCTATTGGAAGGTGTAAAATATTTTAAAACGGCCTGGAACACAAAATTACGGAAAACCTGAATACTTCGCTGTGACCTAATAATTTTGAATTATTTAAAAGGCCCAATAGATTAGTACAATGGACTCTGACGACAATAAAGACCCTAGACTATAAGAAAATACTACTGTTCTAATCTATTGGAAGGTGTAAAATATTTTAAAACGGCCTGGAACACGAAATTACGGAAAACCTGAATACTTCGCTGTGACCTGTTAATTTTGAATTATTTAAAAGGCCCAATAGATTAGTACAATGGACTCTGACGACAATAAAGACCCTAGACTATAAGAAAATACTACTGTTCTAATCTATTGGAAGGTGTAAAATATTTTAAAACGGCCTGGAACACAAAATTACGGAAAACCTGAATACTTCGCTGTGACCTAATAATTTTGAATTATTTAAAAGGCCCAATAGATTAGTACAATGGACTCTGACGACAATAAAGACCCTAGACTATAAGAAAATACTACTGTTCTAATCTATTGGAAGGTGTAAAATATTTTAAAACGGCCTGGAACACGAAATTACGGAAAACCTGAATACTTCGCTGTGACCTGTTAATTTTGAATTATTTAAAAGGCCCAATAGATTAGTACAATGGACTCTGACGACAATAAAGACCCTAGACTATAAGAAAATACTACTGTTCTAATCTATTGGAAGGTGTAAAATATTTTAAAACGGCCTGGAACACAAAATTACGGAAAACCTGAATACTTCGCTGTGACCTAATAATTTTGAATTATTTAAAAGGCCCAATAGATTAGTACAATGGACTCTGACGACAATAAAGACCCTAGACTATAAGAAAATACTACTGTTCTAATCTATTGGAAGGTGTAAAATATTTTAAAACGGCCTGGAACACAAAATTACGGAAAACCTGAATACTTCGCTGTGACCTAATAATTTTGAATTATTTAAAAGGCCCAATAGATTAGTACAATGGACTCTGACGACAATAAAGACCCTAGACTATAAGAAAATACTACTGTTCTAATCTATTGGAAGGTGTAAAATATTTTAAAACGGCCTGGAACACGAAATTACGGAAAACCTGAATACTTCGCTGTGACCTGTTAATTTTGAATTATTTAAAAGGCCCAATAGATTAGTACAATGGACTCTGACGACAATAAAGACCCTAGACTATAAGAAAATACTACTGTTCTAATCTATTGGAAGGTGTAAAATATTTTAAAACGGCCTGGAACACAAAATTACGGAAAACCTGAATACTTCGCTGTGACCTAATAATTTTGAATTATTTAAAAGGCCCAATAGATTAGTACAATGGACTCTGACGACAATAAAGACCCTAGACTATAAGAAAATACTACTGTTCTAATCTATTGGAAGGTGTAAAATATTTTAAAACGGCCTGGAACACGAAATTACGGAAAACCTGAATACTTCGCTGTGACCTGTTAATTTTGAATTATTTGAAAGGCCCAATAGATTAGTACAAAGGATTCTGACAACAATAAAGACCCTAGACTATAAGAAAATACTACTGTTCTAATCTATTGGAAGGTGTAAAATATTTTAAAACGGCCTGGAACACGAAATTACGGAAAACCTGAATACTTCGCTGTGACCTGTTAATTTTGAATTATTTGAAAGGCCCAATAGATTAGTACAATGGACTCTGACGACAATAAAGACCCTAGACTATAAGAAAATACTACTGTTCTAATCTATTGGAAGGTGTAAAATATTTTAAAACGGCCTGGAACACGAAATTACGGAAAACCTGAATACTTCGCTGTGACCTGTTAATTTTGAATTATTTAAAAGGCCCAATAGATTAGTACAATGGACTCTGACGACAATAAAGACCCTAGACTATAAGAAAATACTACTGTTCTAATCTATTGGAAGGTGTAAAATATTTTAAAACGGCCTGGAACACAAAATTACGGAAAACCTGAATACTTCGCTGTGACCTAATAATTTTGAATTATTTAAAAGGCCCAATAGATTAGTACAATGGACTCTGACGACAATAAAGACCCTAGACTATAAGAAAATACTACTGTTCTAATTTATTGGAAGGTGTAAAATATTTTAAAACGGCCTGGAACACGAAATTACGGAAAACCTGAATACTTCGCTGTGACCTGTTAATTTTGAATTATTTGAAAGGCCCAATAGATTAGTACAATGGACTCTGACGACAATAAAGACCCTAGACTATAAGAAAATACTACTGTTCTAATCTATTGGAAGGTGTAAAATATTTTAAAACGGCCTGGAACACAAAATTACGGAAAACCTGAATACTTCGCTGTGACCTAATAATTTTGAATTATTTAAAAGGCCCAATAGATTAGTACAATGGACTCTGACGACAATAAAGACCCTAGACTATAAGAAAATACTACTGTTCTAATCTATTGGAAGGTGTAAAATATTTTAAAACGGCCTGGAACACGAAATTACGGAAAACCTGAATACTTCGCTGTGACCTGTTAATTTTGAATTATTTAAAAGGCCCAATAGATTAGTACAATGGACTCTGACGACAATAAAGACCCTAGACTATAAGAAAATACTACTGTTCTAATCTATTGGAAGGTGTAAAATATTTTAAAACGGCCTGGAACACAAAATTACGGAAAACCTGAATACTTCGCTGTGACCTAATAATTTTGAATTATTTAAAAGGCCCAATAGATTAGTACAATGGACTCTGACGACAATAAAGACCCTAGACTATAAGAAAATACTACTGTTCTAATCTATTGGAAGGTGTAAAATATTTTAAAACGGCCTGGAACACGAAATTACGGAAAACCTGAATACTTCGCTGTGACCTGTTAATTTTGAATTATTTGAAAGGCCCAATAGATTAGTACAAAGGATTCTGACAACAATAAAGACCCTAGACTATAAGAAAATACTACTGTTCTAATCTATTGGAAGGTGTAAAATATTTTAAAACGGCCTGGAACACGAAATTACGGAAAATCTGAATACTTCGCTGTGACCTGTTAATTTTGAATTATTTGAAAGGCCCAATAGATTAGTACAATGGATTCTGACAACAATAAAGACCCTAGACTATAAGAAAATACTACTGTTCTAATCTATTGGAAGGTGTAAAATATTTTAAAACGGCCTGGAACACGAAATTACGAAAAACCTGAATACTTCGCTGTGACCTGTTAATTTTGATGTATTTGAAAGGCCCAATAGATTAGTACAATGGATTCTGACAACAATAAAGATCCTAGACTATAAGAAAATACTACTGTTCTAATCTATTGGAAGGTGTAAAATATTTTAAAACGGCCTGGAACACGAAATTACGGAAAACCTGAATACTTCGCTGTGACCTGTTAATTTTGAATTATTTGAAAGGCCCAATAGATTAGTACAATGGATTCTGACGACAATAAAGACCCTAGACTATAAGAAAATACTACTGTTCTAATCTATTGGAAGGTGTAAAATATTTTAAAACGGCCTGGAACACGAAATTACGAAAAACCTGAATACTTCGCTGTGACCTGTTAATTTTGATGTATTTGAAAGGCCCAATAGATTAGTACAATGGATTCTGACAACAATAAAGACCCTAGACTATAAGAAAATACTACTGTTCTAATCTATTGTGATGTGTAAAATATTTTAAAACGTCCTGGGACACAAAATTACGGAAAACCTGAATACTTCGCTGTGACCTAATAATTTTAAATTATTTAAAAGGCCCAATAGATTAGTACAATGGACTCTGACGACAATAAAGACCCTAGACTATATGAAAATACTACTGTTCTAATCTATTGTGATGTGTAAAATATTTTAAAACGGCCTGGAACACGAAATTACGGGAAACCTGAATACTTCGCTGTGACCTGTTAATTTTGAATTATTTGAAAGGCCCAATAGATTAGTACAATGGACTCTGACGACAATAAAGACCCTAGACTATAAGAAAATACTACTGTTCTAATCTATTGTGATGTGTAAAATATTTTAAAACGTCCTGGGACACAAAATTACGGAAAACCTGAATACTTCGCTGTGACCTAATAATTTTAAATTATTTAAAAGGCCCAATAGATTAGTACAATGGACTCTGACGACAATAAAGACCCTAGACTATAAGAAAATACTACTGTTCTAATCTATTGTGATGTGTAAAATATTTTAAAACGTCCTGGGACACAAAATTACGGAAAACCTGAATACTTCGCTGTGACCTAATAATTTTAAATTATTTAAAAGGCCCAATAGATTAGTACAATGGACTCTGACGACAATAAAGACCCTAGACTATAAGAAAATACTACTGTTCTAATCTATTGGAAGGTGTAAAATATTTTAAAACGGCCTGGAACACGAAATTACGGAAAATCTGAATACTTCGCTGTGACCTGTTAATTTTGAATTATTTGAAAGGCCCAATAGATTAGTACAATGGACTCTGACGACAATAAAGACCCTAGACTATAAGAAAATACTACTGTTCTAATCTATTGTGATGTGTAAAATATTTTAAAACGTCCGGGGACACAAAATTACGGAAAACCTGAATACTTCGCTGTGACCTAATAATTTTAAATTATTTGAAAGGCCCAATAGATTAGTACAATGGACTCTGACGACAATAAAGACCCTAGACTATATGAAAATACTACTGTTCTAATCTATTGTGATGTGTAAAATATTTTAAAACGGCCTGGAACACGAAATTACGAAAAACCTGAATACTTCGCTGTGACCTGTTAATTTTGAATTATTTGAAAGGCCCAATAGATTAGTACAATGGATTCTGACAACAATCAAGACCCTAGACTATAAGAAAATACTACTGTTCTAATCTATTGGAAGGTGTAAAATATTTTAAAACGGCCTGGAACACGAAATTACGAAAAACCTGAATACTTCGCTGTGACCTGTTAATTTTGATGTATTTGAAAGGCCCAATAGATTAGTACAATGGATTCTGACAACAATAAAGACCCTAGACTATAAGAAAATACTACTGTTCTAATCTATTGGAAGGTGTAAAATATTTTAAAACGGCCTGGAACACGAAATTACGGAAAACCTGAATACTTCGCTGTGACCTGTTAATTTTGAATTATTTGAAAGGCCCAATAGATTAGTACAATGGATTCTGACAACAATAAAAACCCTAGACTATAAGAAAATACTACTGTTCTAATCTATTGGAAGGTGTAAAATATTTTAAAACGGCCTGGAACCCGAAATTACGGAAAATCTGAATACTTCGCTGTGACCTGTTAATTTTGAATTATTTGAAAGGCCCAATAGATTAGTACAATGGATTCTGACAACAATAAAGACCCTAGACTATAAGAAAATACTACTGTTCTAATCTATTGGAAGGTGTAAAATATTTTAAAACGGCCTGGAACACGAAATTACGGAAAACCTGAATACTTCGCTGTGACCTGTTAATTTTGAATTATTTGAAAGGCCCAATAGATTAGTACAATGGATTCTGACGACAATAAAGACCCTAGACTATAAGAAAATACTACTGTTCTAATCTATTGTGATGTGTAAAATATTTTAAAACGTCCTGGGACACAAAATTACGGAAATTCTGAATACTTCGCTGTGACCTAATAATTTTAAATTATTTAAAAGGCCCAATAGATTAGTACAATGGACTCTGACGACGATAAAGACCCTAGACTATAAGAAAATACTACTGTTCTAATCTATTGTGATGTGTAAAATATTTTAAAACGTCCTGGGACACAAAATTACGGAAAACCTGAATACTTCGCTGTGACCTAATAATTTTAAATTATTTAAAAGGCCCAATAGATTAGTACAATGGACTCTGACGACAATAAAGACCCTAGACTATAAGAAAATACTACTGTTCTAATCTATTGGAAGGTGTAAAATATTTTAAAACGGCCTGGAACACGAAATTACGGAAAACCTGAATACTTCGCTGTGACCTGTTAATTTTGAATTATTTGAAAGGCCCAATAGATTAGTACAATGGATTCTGACAACAATAAAGACCCTAGACTATAAGAAAATACTACTGTTCTGATCTATTGGAAGGTGTAAAATATTTTAAAACGGTCTGGAACACGAAATTACGGAAAATCTGAATACTTCGCTGTGACCTGTTAATTTTGAATTATTTGAAAGGCCCAATAGATTAGTACAATGGATTCTGACGACAATAAAGACCCTAGACTATAAGAAAATACTACTGTTCTAATCTATTGTGATGTGTAAAATATTTTAAAACGTCCTGGGACACAAAATTACGGAAAACCTGAATACTTCGCTGTGACCTAATAATTTTAAATTATTTAAAAGGCCCAATAGATTAGTACAATGGACTCTGACGACAATAAAGACCCTAGACTATAAGAAAATACTACTGTTCTAATCTATTGGAAGGTGTAAAATATTTTAAAACGGCCTGGAACACGAAATTACGGAAAACCTGAATACTTCGCTGTGACCTGTTAATTTTGAATTATTTGAAAGGCCCAATAGATTAGTACAATGGATTCTGACAACAATAAAGACCCTAGACTATAAGAAAATACTACTGTTCTAATCTATTGGAAGGTGTAAAATATTTTAAAACGGCCTGGAACACGAAATTACGGAAAATCTGAATACTTCGCTGTGACCTGTTAATTTTGAATTATTTGAAAGGCCCAATAGATTAGTACAATGGATTCTGACAACAATAAAGACCCTAGACTATAAGGAAATACTACTGTTCTAATCTATTGGAAGGTGTAAAATATTTTAAAACGGCCTGGAACACGAAATTACGGAAAACCTGAATACTTCGCTGTGACCTGTTAATTTTGAATTATTTGAAAGGCCCAATAGATTAGTACAATGGATTCTGACAACAATCAAGACCCTAGACTATAAGAAAATACTACTGTTCTAATCTATTGGAAGGTGTAAAATATTTTAAAACGGCCTGGAACACGAAATTACGGAAAACCTGAATACTTCGCTGTGACCTGTTAATTTTGAATTATTTGAAAGGCCCAATAGATTAGTACAATGGATTCTGACAACAATAAAGACCCTAGACTATAAGAAAATACTACTGTTCTAATCTATTGGAAGGTGTAAAATATTTTAAAACGGCCTGGAACACGAAATTACGGAAAACCTGAATACTTCGCTGTGACCTGTTAATTTTGAATTATTTGAAAGGCCCAATAGATTAGTACAATGGATTCTGACGACAATAAAGACCCTAGACTATAAGAAAATACTACTGTTCTAATCTATTGTGATGTGTAAAATATTTTAAAACGTCCTGGGACACAAAATTACGGAAAACCTGAATACTTCGCTGTGACCTAATAATTTTGAATTATTTAAAAGGCCCAATAGATTAGTACAATGGACTCTGACGACAATAAAGACCCTAGACTATAAGAAAATACTACTGTTCTAATCTATTGGAAGGTGTAAAATATTTTAAAACGGCCTGGAACACAAAATTACGGAAAACCTGAATACTTCGCTGTGACCTAATAATTTTGAATTATTTAAAAGGCCCAATAGATTAGTACAATGGTCTCTGACGACAATAAAGACCCTAGACTATAAGAAAATACTACTGTTCTAATCTATTGGAAGGTGTAAAATATTTTAAAACGGCCTGGAACACGAAATTACGGAAAACCTGAATACTTCGCTGTGACCTGTTAATTTTGAATTATTTGAAAGGCCCAATAGATTAGTACAAAGGATTCTGACAACAATAAAGACCCTAGACTATAAGAAAATACTACTGTTCTAATCTATTGGAAGGTGTAAAATATTTTAAAACGGCCTGGAACACGAAATTACGGAAAATCTGAATACTTCGCTGTGACCTGTTAATTTTGAATTATTTGAAAGGCCCAATCGATTAGTACAATGGATTCTGACAACAATAAAGACCCTAGACTATAAGAAAATACTACTGTTCTAATCTATTGGAAGGTGTAAAATATTTTAAAACGGCCTGGAACACGAAATTACGAAAAACCTGAATACTTCGCTGTGACCTGTTAATTTTGATGTATTTGAAAGGCCCAATAGATTAGTACAATGGACTCTGACGACAATAAAGACCCTAGACTATAAGAAAATACTACTGTTCTAATCTATTGGAAGGTGTAAAATATTTTAAAACGGCCTGGAACACGAAATTACGGATAACCTGAATACTTCGCTGTGACCTGTTAATTTTGAATTATTTGAAAGGCCCAATAGATTAGTACAATGGATTCTGACAACAATAAAGACCCTAGACTATAAGAAAATACTACTGTTCTAATCTATTGTGATGTGTAAAATATTTTAAAACGTCCTGGGACACAAAATTACGGAAAACCTGAATACTTCGCTGTGACCTAATAATTTTAAATTATTTAAAAGGCCCAATAGATTAGTACAATGGACTCTGACGACAATAAAGACCCTAGACTATAAGAAAATACTACTGTTCTAATCTATTGTGATGTGTAAAATATTTTAAAACGTCCTGGGACACAAAATTACGGAAAACCTGAATACTTCGCTGTGACCTAATAATTTTAAATTATTTAAAAGGCCCAATAGATTAGTACAATGGACTCTGACGACAATAAAGACCCTAGACTATATGAAAATACTACTGTTCTAATCTATTGTGATGTGTAAAATATTTTAAAACGGCCTGGAACACGAAATTACGGGAAACCTGAATACTTCGCTGTGACCTGTTAATTTTGAATTATTTGAAAGGCCCAATAGATTAGTACAATGGACTCTGACGACAATAAAGACCCTAGACTATAAGAAAATACTACTGTTCTAATCTATTGTGATGTGTAAAATATTTTAAAACGTCCTGGGACACAAAATTACGGAAAACCTGAATACTTCGCTGTGACCTAATAATTTTAAATTATTTAAAAGGCCCAATAGATTAGTACAATGGACTCTGACGACAATAAAGACCCTAGACTATAAGAAAATACTACTGTTCTAATCTATTGGAAGGTGTAAAATATTTTAAAACGGCCTGGAACACGAAATTACGAAAAACCTGAATACTTCGCTGTGACCTGTTAATTTTGATGTATTTGAAAGGCCCAATAGATTAGTACAATGGATTCTGACAACAATAAAGACCCTAGACTATAAGAAAATACTACTGTTCTAATCTATTGGAAGGTGTAAAATATTTTAAAACGGCCTGGAACACGAAATTACGGGAAACCTGAATACTTCGCTGTGACCTGTTAATTTTGAATTATTTGAAAGGCCCAATAGATTAGTACAATGGACTCTGACGACAATAAAGACCCTAGACTATAAGAAAATACTACTGTTCTAATCTATTGTGATGTGTAAAATATTTTAAAACGTCCTGGGACACAAAATTACGGAAAACCTGAATACTTCGCTGTGACCTAATAATTTTAAATTATTTAAAAGGCCCAATAGATTAGTACAATGGACTCTGACGACAATAAAGACCCTAGACTATAAGAAAATACTACTGTTCTAATCTATTGGAAGGTGTAAAATATTTTAAAACGGCCTGGAACACGAAATTACGAAAAACCTGAATACTTCGCTGTGACCTGTTAATTTTGATGTATTTGAAAGGCCCAATAGATTAGTACAATGGATTCTGACAACAATAAAGACCCTAGACTATAAGAAAATACTACTGTTCTAATCTATTGGAAGGTGTAAAATATTTTAAAACGGCCTGGAACACGAAATTACGGAAAACCTGAATACTTCGCTGTGACCTGTTAATTTTGAATTATTTGAAAGGCCCAATAGATTAGTACAATGGATTCTGACAACAATAAAAACCCTAGACTATAAGAAAATACTACTGTTCTAATCTATTGGAAGGTGTAAAATATTTTAAAACGGCCTGGAACCCGAAATTACGGAAAATCTGAATACTTCGCTGTGACCTGTTAATTTTGAATTATTTGAAAGGCCCAATAGATTAGTACAATGGATTCTGACAACAATAAAGACCCTAGACTATAAGAAAATACTACTGTTCTAATCTATTGGAAGGTGTAAAATATTTTAAAACGGCCTGGAACACGAAATTACGAAAAACCTGAATACTTCGCTGTGACCTGTTAATTTTGAATTATTTGAAAGGCCCAATAGATTAGTACAATGGATTCTGACAACAATAAAGACCCTAGACTATAAGAAAATACTACTGTTCTAATCTATTGGAAGGTGTAAAATATTTTAAAACGGCCTGGAACACGAAATTACGGAAAATCTGAATACTTCGCTGTGACCTGTTAATTTTGATGTATTTGAAAGGCCCAATAGATTAGTACAATGGATTCTGACAACAATAAAGACCCTAGACTATAAGAAAATACTACTGTTCTAATCTATTGGAAGGTGTAAAATATTTTAAAACGGCCTGGAACACGAAATTACGGAAAACCTGAATACTTCGCTGTGACCTGTTAATTTTGAATTATTTGAAAGGCCCAATAGATTAGTACAATGGATTCTGACGACAATAAAGACCCTAGACTATAAGAAAATACTACTGTTCTAATCTATTGTGATGTGTAAAATATTTTAAAACGTCCTGGGACACAAAATTACGGAAAACCTGAATACTTCGCTGTGACCTAATAATTTTAAATTATTTAAAAGGCCCAATAGATTAGTACAATGGACTCTGACGACAATAAAGACCCTAGACTATACGAAAATACTACTGTTCTAATCTATTGTGATGTGTAAAATATTTTAAAACGTCCTGGGACACAAAATTACGGAAAACCTGAATACTTCGCTGTGACCTAATAATTTTAAATTATTTAAAAGGCCCAATAGATTAGTACAATGGACTCTGACGACAATAAAGACCCTAGACTATAAGAAAATACTACTGTTCTAATCTATTGGAAGGTGTAAAATATTTTAAAACGGCCTGGAACACGAAATTACGGAAAACCTGAATACTTCGCTGTGACCTGTTAATTTTGAATTATTTGAAAGGCCCAATAGATTAGTACAATGGATTCTGACAACAATAAAGACCCTAGACTATAAGAAAATACTACTGTTCTGATCTATTGGAAGGTGTAAAATATTTTAAAACGGTCTGGAACACGAAATTACGGAAAATCTGAATACTTCGCTGTGACCTGTTAATTTTGAATTATTTGAAAGGCCCAATAGATTAGTACAATGGATTCTGACAACAATAAAAACCCTAGACTATAAGAAAATACTACTGTTCTAATCTATTGGAAGGTGTAAAATATTTTAAAACGGCCTGGAACCCGAAATTACGGAAAATCTGAATACTTCGCTGTGACCTGTTAATTTTGAATTATTTGAAAGGCCCAATAGATTAGTACAATGGATTCTGACGACAATAAAGACCCTAGACTATAAGAAAATACTACTGTTCTAATCTATTGTGATGTATAAAATATTTTAAAACGTCCTGGGACACAAAATTACGGAAAACCTGAATACTTCGCTGTGACCTAATAATTTTAAATTATTTAAAAGGCCCAATAGATTAGTACAATGGACTCTGACGACAAAAAAGACCCTAGACTATAAGAAAATACTACTGTTCTAATCTATTGTGATGTGTAAAATATTTTAAAACGTCCTGGGACACAAAATTACGGAAAACCTGAATACTTCGCTGTGACCTAATAATTTTAAATTATTTAAAAGGCCCAATAGATTAGTACAATGGACTCTGACGACAATAAAGACCCTATACTATAAGAAAATACTACTGTTCTAATCTATTGGAAGGTGTAAAATATTTTAAAACGGCCTGGAACACGAAATTACGGAAAATCTGAATACTTCGCTGTGACCTGTTAATTTTGAATTATTTGAAAGGCCCAATAGATTAGTACAATGGACTCTGACGACAATAAAGACCCTAGACTATAAGAAAATACTACTGTTCTAATCTATTGTGATGTGTAAAATATTTTAAAACGTCCTGGGACACAAAATTACGGAAAACCTAAATACTTCGCTGTGACCTAATAATTTTAAATTATTTAAAAGGCCCAATAGATTAGTACAATGGACTCTGACGACAATAAAGACCCTAGACTATAAGAAAATACTACTGTTCTAATCTATTGGAAGGTGTAAAATATTTTAAAACGGCCTGGAACACGAAATTACGGAAAACCTGAATACTTCGCTGTGACCTGTTAATTTTGAATTATTTGAAAGGCCCAATAGATTAGTACAATGGATTCTGACAACAATAAAGACCCTAGACTATAAGAAAATACTACTGTTCTAATCTATTGGAAGGTGTAAAATAATTTAAAACGGCCTGGAACACGAAATTACGGAAAACCTGAATACTTCGCTGTGACCTGTTAATTTTGAATTATTTGAAAGGCCCAATAGATTAGTACAATGGATTCTGACAACAATCAAGACCCTAGACTATAAGAAAATACTACTGTTCTAATCTATTGGAAGGTGTAAAATATTTTAAAACGGCCTGGAACCCGAAATTACGGAAAATCTGAATACTTCGCTGTGACCTGTTAATTTTGAATTATTTGAAAGGCCCAATAGATTAGTACAATGGATTCTGACAACAATAAAGACCCTAGACTATAAGAAAATACTACTGTTCTAATCTATTGTGATGTGTAAAATATTTTAAAACGTCCTGGGACACAAAATTACGGAAAACCTGAATACTTCGCTGTGACCTAATAATTTTAAATTATTTAAAAGGCCCAATAGATTAGTACAATGGACTCTGACGACAATAAAGACCCTAGACTATAAGAAAATACTACTGTTCTAATCTATTGTGATGTGTAAAATATTTTAAAACGTCCTGGGACACAAAATTACGGAAAACCTGAATACTTCGCTGTGACCTAATAATTTTAAATTATTTAAAAGGCCCAATAGATTAGTACAATGGACTCTGACGACAATAAAGACCCTAGACTATAAGAAAATACTACTGTTCTAATCTATTGGAAGGTGTAAAATATTTTAAAACGGCCTGGAACCCGAAATTACGGAAAATCTGAATACTTCGCTGTGACCTGTTAATTTTGAATTATTTGAAAGGCCCAACAGATTAGTACAATGGATTCTGACGACAATAAAGACCCTAGACTAAAAGAAAATACTACTGTTCTAATCTATTGGAAGGTGTAAAATATTTTAAAACGGCCTGGAACCCGAAATTACGGAAAATCTGAATACTTCGCTGTGACCTGTTAATTTTGAATTATTTGAAAGGCCCAACAGATTAGTACAATGGATTCTGACAACAATAAAGACCCTAGACTATAAGAAAATACTACTGTTCTAATCTATTGGAAGGTGTAAAATATTTTAAAACGGCCTGGAACCCGAAATTACGGAAAATCTGAATACTTCGCTGTGACCTGTTAATTTTGAATTATTTGAAAGGCCCAACAGATTAGTACAATGGATTCTGACGACAATAAAGACCCTAGACTAAAAGAAAATACTACTGTTCTAATCTATTGGAAGGTGTAAAATATTTTCAAACGGCCTGGAACGCGAAATTACGGAAAATCTGAATACTTCGCTGTGACCTGTTAATTTTGAATTATTTGAAGGGCCCAATAGATTAGTACAATGGATTCTGACAACAATAAAGACCCTAGACTATAAGAAAATACTACTGTTCTAATCTATTGGAAGGTGTAAAATATTTTAAAACGGTCTGGAACCCGAAATTACGGAAAATCTGAATACTTCGCTGTGACCTGTTAATTTTGAATTATTTGAAAGGCCCAACAGATTAGTACAATGGATTCTGACGACAATAAAGACCCTAGACTATAAGAAAATACTACTGTTCTAATCTATTGGAAGGTGTAAAATATTTTAAAACGGCCTGGAACACGAAATTACGGAAAACCTGAATACTTCGCTGTGACCTAATAATTTTAAATTATTTAAAAGGCCCAATAGATTAGTACAATGGACTCTGACGACAATAAAGACCCTAGACTATAAGAAAATACTACTGTTCTAATCTATTGTGATGTGTAAAATATTTTAAAACGTCCTGGGACACAAAATTACGGAAAACCTGAATACTTCGCTGTGACCTAATAATTTTAAATTATCTAAAAGGCCCAATAGATTAGTACAATGGACTCTGACGACAATAAAGTCCCTAGACTATAAGAAAATACTACTGTTCTAATCTATTGGAAGGTGTAAAATATTTTAAAACGGCCTGGAACACGAAATTACGGAAAACCTGAATACTTCGCTGTGACCTGTTAATTTTGAATTATTTGAAAGGCCCAATAGATTAGTACAATGGATTCTGACGACAATAAAGACCCTAGACTAAAAGAAAATACTACTGTTCTAATCTATTGGAAGGTGTAAAATATTTTAAAACGGCCTGGAACCCGAAATTACGGAAAATCTGAATACTTCGCTGTGACCTGTTAATTTTGAATTATTTGAAAGGCCCAATAGATTAGTACAATGGACTCTGACGACAATAAAGACCCTAGACTATAAGAAAATACTACTGTTCTAATCTATTGTGATGTGTAAAATATTTTAAAACGTCCTGGGACACAAAATTACGGAAAACCTGAATACTTCGCTGTGACCTAATAATTTTTAATTATTTAAAAGGCCCAATAGATTAGTACAATGGACTCTGACGACAATAAAGACCCTAGACTATAAGAAAATACTACTGTTCTAATCTATTGGAAGGTGTAAAATATTTTAAAACGGCCTGGAACACGAAATTACGGAAAACCTGAATACTTCGCTGTGACCTGTTAATTTTGAATTATTTGAAAGGCCCAATAGATTAGTACAATGGACTCTGACGACAATAAAGACCCTAGACTATAAGAAAATACTACTGTTCTAATCTATTGGAAGGTGTAAAATATTTTAAAACGGCCTGGAACACGAAATTACGAAAAACCTAAATACTTCGCTGTGACCTGTTAATTTTGATGTATTTGAAAGGCCCAATAGATTAGTACAATGGATTCTGACAACAATAAAGACCCTAGACTATAAGAAAATACTACTGTTCTAATCTATTGGAAGGTGTAAAATATTTTAAAACGGCCTGGAACACGAAATTACGGGAAACCTGAATACTTCGCTGTGACCTGTTAATTTTGAATTATTTGAAAGGCCCAATAGATTAGTACAATGGATTCTGACGACAATAAAGACCCTAGACTATAAGAAAATACTACTGTTCTAATCTATTGGAAGGTGTAAAATATTTTCAAACGGCCTGGAACGCGAAATTACGGAAAATCTGAATACTTCGCTGTGACCTGTTAATTTTGAATTATTTGAAAGGCCCAATAGATTAGTACAATGGATTCTGACGACAATAAAGACCCTAGACTATAAGAAAATACTACTGTTCTAATCTATTGGAAGGTGTAAAATATTTTCAAACGGCCTGGAACGCGAAATTACGGAAAATCTGAATACTTCGCTGTGACCTGTTAATTTTGAATTATTTGAAGGGCCCAATAGATTAGTACAATGGATTCTGACGACAATAAAGACCCTAGACTAAAAGAAAATACTACTGTTCTAATCTATTGGAAGGTGTAAAATATTTTAAAACGGCCTGGAACACGAAATTACGGAAAACCTGAATACTTCGCTGTGACCTGTTAATTTTGAATTATTTGAAAGGCCCAATAGATTAGTACAATGGATTCTGACAACAATAACGACCCTAGACTATAAGAAAATACTACTGTTCTAATCTATTGTGATGTGTAAAATATTTTAAAACGGCCTGGAACCCGAAATTACGGAAAATCTGAATACTTCGCTGTGACCTGTTAATTTTGAATTATTTGAAAGGCCCAATAGATTAGTACAATGGATTCTGACGACAATAAAGACCCTAGACTATAAGAAAATACTACTGTTCTAATCTATTGTGATGTGTAAAATATTTTAAAACGGCCTGGAACCCGAAATTACGGAAAATCTGAATACTTCGCTGTGACCTGTTAATTTTGAATTATTTGAAAGGCCCAATAGATTAGTACAATGGATTCTGACGACAATAAAGACCCTAGACTATAAGAAAATACTACTGTTCTAATCTATTGTGATGTGTAAAATATTTTAAAACGGCCTGGAACCCGAAATTACGGAAAATCTGAATACTTCGCTGTGACCTGTTAATTTTGAATTATTTGAAAGGCCCAATAGATTAGTACAATGGATTCTGACAACAATAAAGACCCTAGACTATAAGAAAATACTACTGTTCTAATCTATTGTGATGTGTAAAATATTTTAAAACGGCCTGGAACCCGAAATTACGGAAAATCTGAATACTTCGCTGTGACCTGTTAATTTTGAATTATTTGAAAGGCCCAATAGATTAGTACAATGGATTCTGACGACAATAAAGACCCTAGACTATAAGAAAATACTACTGTTTTAGTCTATTGGAAGGTGTCAAATATTTTAAAACGGCCTGGAACACGAAATTACGGAAAACCTGAATACTTCGCTGTGACCTGTTAATTTTGAATTATTTGAAAGGCCCAATAGATTAGTACAATGGATTCTGACAACAATAAAGACCCTAGACTATAAGAAAATACTACTGTTCTAATCTATTGTGATGTGTAAAATATTTTAAAACGGCCTGGAACCCGAAATTACGGAAAATCTGAATACTTCGCTGTGACCTGTTAATTTTGAATTATTTGAAAGGCCCAATAGATTAGTACAATGGATTCTGACAACAATAAAGACCCTAGACTATAAGAAAATACTACTGTTCTAATCTATTGTGATGTGTAAAATATTTTAAAACGGCCTGGAACCCGAAATTACGGAAAATCTGAATACTTCGCTGTGACCTGTTAATTTTGAAATATTTGAAAGGCCCAACAGATTAGTACAATGGATTCTGACGACAATAAAGACCCTAGACTAAAAGAAAATACTACTGTTCTAATCTATTGGAAGGTGTAAAATATTTTAAAACGGCCTGGAACACGAAATTACGGAAAACCTGAATACTTCGCTGTGACCTGTTAATTTTGAATTATTTGAAAGGCCCAATAGATTAGTACAATGGATTTTGACAACAATAACGACCCTAGACTATAAGAAAATACTACTGTTCTAATCTATTGTGATGTGTAAAATATTTTAAAACGGCCTGGAACCCGAAATTACGGAAAATCTGAATACTTCGCTGTGACCTGTTAATTTTGAATTATTTGAAAGGCCCAATAGATTAGTACAATGGATTCTGACAACAATAAAGACCCTAGACTATAAGAAAATACTACTGTTTTAGTCTATTGGAAGGTGTCAAATATTTTAAAACGGCCTGGAACACGAAATTACGGAAAACCTGAATACTTCGCTGTGACCTGTTAATTTTGAATTATTTGAAAGGCCCAATAGATTAGTACAATGGATTCTGACGACAATAAAGACCCTAGACTATAAGAAAATACTACTGTTCTAATCTATTGTGATGTGTAAAATATTTTAAAACGGCCTGGAACCCGAAATTACGGAAAATCTGAATACTTCGCTGTGACCTGTTAATTTTGAATTATTTGAAAGGCCCAACAGATTAGTACAATGGATTCTGACGACAATAAAGACCCTAGACTAAAAGAAAATACTACTGTTCTAATCTATTGGAAGGTGTAAAATATTTTAAAACGGCCTGGAACACGAAATTACGGAAAACCTGAATACTTCGCTGTGACCTGTTAATTTTGAATTATTTGAAAGGCCCAATAGATTAGTACAATGGATTCTGACGACAATAAAGACCCTAGACTATAAGAAAATACAACTGTTCTAATCTATTGTGATGTGTAAAATATTTTAAAACGGCCTGGAACCCGAAATTACGGAAAATCTGAATACTTCGCTGTGACCTGTTAATTTTGAATTATTTGAAAGGCCCAATAGATTAGTACAATGGATTCTGACGACAATAAAGACCCTAGACTATAAGAAAATACTACTGTTCTAATCTATTGGAAGGTGTAAAATATTTTCAAACGGCCTGGAACGCGAAATTACGGAAAATCTGAATACTTCGCTGTGACCTGTTAATTTTGAATTATTTGAAGGGCCCAATAGATTAGTACAATGGATTCTGACGACAATAAAGACCCTAGACTAAAAGAAAATACTACTGTTCTAATCTATTGGAAGGTGTAAAATATTTTAAAACGGCCTGGAACACGAAATTACGGAAAACCTGAATACTTCGCTGTGACCTGTTAATTTTGAATTATTTGAAAGGCCCAATAGATTAGTACAATGGATTCTGACAACAATAACGACCCTAGACTATAAGAAAATACTACTGTTCTAATCTATTGTGATGTGTAAAATATTTTAAAACGGCCTGGAACCCGAAATTACGGAAAATCTGAATACTTCGCTGTGACCTGTTAATTTTGAATTATTTGAAAGGCCCAATAGATTAGTACAATGGATTCTGACAACAATAAAGACCCTAGACTAAAAGAAAATACTACTGTTCTAATCTATTGTGATGTGTAAAATATTTTAAAACGGCCTGGAACCCGAAATTACGGAAAATCTGAATACTTCGCTGTGACCTGTTAATTTTGAATTATTTGAAAGGCCCAATAGATTAGTACAATGGATTCTGACGACAATAAAGACCCTAGACTATAAGAAAATACTACTGTTTTAGTCTATTGGAAGGTGTCAAATATTTTAAAACGGCCTGGAACACGAAATTACGGAAAACCTGAATACTTCGCTGTGACCTGTTAATTTTGAATTATTTGAAAGGCCCAATAGATTAGTACAATGGATTCTGACGACAATAAAGACCCTAGACTATAAGAAAATACTACTGTTCTAATCTATTGTGATGTGTAAAATATTTTAAAACGGCCTGGAACCCGAAATTACGGAAAATCTGAATACTTCGCTGTGACCTGTTAATTTTGAATTATTTGAAAGGCCCAATAGATTAGTACAATGGATTCTGACAACAATAAAGACCCTAGACTATAAGAAAATACTACTGTTCTAATCTATTGTGATGTGTAAAATATTTTAAAACGGCCTGGAACCCGAAATTACGGAAAATCTGAATACTTCGCTGTGACCTGTTAATTTTGAATTATTTGAAAGGCCCAACAGATTAGTACAATGGATTCTGACGACAATAAAGACCCTAGACTAAAAGAAAATACTACTGTTCTAATCTATTGGAAGGTGTAAAATATTTTAAAACGGCCTGGAACACGAAATTACGGAAAACCTGAATACTTCGCTGTGACCTGTTAATTTTGAATTATTTGAAAGGCCCAATAGATTAGTACAATGGATTCTGACAACAATAACGACCCTAGACTATAAGAAAATACTACTGTTCTAATCTATTGTGATGTGTAAAATATTTTAAAACGGCCTGGAACCCGAAATTACGGAAAATCTGAATACTTCGCTGTGACCTGTTAATTTTGAATTATTTGAAAGGCCCAATAGATTAGTACAATGGATTCTGACGACAATAAAGACCCTAGACTATAAGAAAATACTACTGTTCTAATCTATTGGAAGGTGTAAAATATTTTAAAACGGCCTGGAACACGAAATTACGGAAAACCTGAATACTTCGCTGTGACCTGTTAATTTTGAATTATTTGAAAGGCCCAATAGATTAGTACAATGGATTCTGACGACAATAAAGACCCTAGACTATAAGAAAATACTACTGTTCTAATCTATTGGAAGGTGTAAAATATTTTAAAACGGCCTGGAACCCGAAATTACGGAAAATCTGAATACTTCGCTGTGACCTGTTAATTTTGAATTATTTGAAAGGCCCAATAGATTAGTACAATGGATTCTGACAACAATAAAGACCCTAGACTATAAGAAAATACTACTGTTCTAATCTATTGGAAGGTGTAAAATATTTTAAAACGGCCTGGAACCCGAAATTACGGAAAATCTGAATACTTCGCTGTGACCTGTTAATTTTGAATTATTTGAAAGGCCCAATAGATTAGTACAATGGATTCTGACGACAATAAAGACCCTAGACTATAAGAAAATACTACTGTTCTAATCTATTGTGATGTGTAAAATATTTTAAAACGGCCTGGAACCCGAAATTACGGAAAATCTGAATACTTCGCTGTGACCTGTTAATTTTGAATTATTTGAAAGGCCCAATAGATTAGTACAATGGATTCTGACGACAATAAAGACCCTAGACTATAAGAAAATACTACTGTTCTAATCTATTGGAAGGTGTAAAATATTTTCAAACGGCCTGGAACGCGAAATTACGGAAAACCTGAATACTTCGCTGTGACCTGTTAATTTTGGATTATTTGAAAGGCCCAATAGATTAGTACAATGGATTCTGACAACAATGAAGACCCTAGACTATAAGAAAATACTACTGTTCTAATCTATTGGAAGGTGTAAAATATTTTCAAACGGCCTGGAACGCGAAATTACGGAAAATCTGAATACTTCGCTGTGACCTGTTAATTTTGAATTATTTGAAAAGCCCAATAGATTAGTACAATGGATTCTGACGACAATAAAGACCCTAGACTATAAGAAAATACTACTGTTCTAATCTATTGGAAGGTGTAAAATATTTTCAAACGGCCTGGAACGCGAAATTACGGAAAATCTGAATACTTCGCTGTGACCTGTTAATTTTGAATTATTTGAAAGGCCCAATAGATTAGTACAATGGATTCTGACGACAATAAAGACCCTAGACTATAAGAAAATACTACTGTTCTAATCTAGTGGAAGGTGTAAAATATTTTAAAACGGCCTGGAACACGAAATTACGGAAAATCTGAATACTTCGCTGTGACCTGTTAATTTTGAATTATTTGAAAGGCCCAATAGATTAGTACAATGGATTCTGACAACAATCAAGACCCTAGACTATAAGAAAATACTACTGTTCTAATCTATTGTGATGTGTAAAATATTTTAAAACGGCCTGGAACCCAAAATTACGGAAAATCTGAATACTTCGCTGTGACCTGTTAATTTTGAATTATTTGAAAGGCCCAATAGATTAGTACAATGGATTCTGACGACAATAAAGACCCTAGACTATAAGAAAATACTACTGTTCTAATCTATTGTAATGTGTAAAATATTTTAAAACGGCCTGGAACCCGAAATTACGGAAAATCTGAATACTTCGCTGTGACCTGTTAATTTTGAATTATTTGAAAGGCCCAATAGATTAGTACAATGGATTCTGACGACAATAAAGACCCTAGACTATAAGAAAATACTACTGTTCTAATCTATTGGAAGGTGTAAAATATTTTCAAACGGCCTGGAACGCGAAATTACGGAAAACCTGAATACTTCGCTGTGACCTGTTAATTTTGAATTATTTGAAAGGCCCAATAGATTAGTACAATGGATTCTGACAACAATGAAGACCCTAGACTATAAGAAAATACTACTGTTCTAATCTATTGGAAGGTGTAAAATATTTTCAAACGGCCTGGAACGCGAAATTACGGAAAACCTGAATACTTCGCTGTGACCTGTTAATTTTGAATTATTTAAACGGCCCAATAGATTAGTACAATGGATTCTGACAACAATGAAGACCCTAGACTATAAGAAAATACTACTGTTCTAATCTATTGGAAGGTGTAAAATATTTTCAAACGGCCTGGAACGCGAAATTACGGAAAATCTGAATACTTCGCTGTGACCTGTTAATTTTGAATTATTTGAAAGGCCCAATAGATTAGTACAATGGATTCTGACGACAATAAAGACCCTAGACTATAAGAAAATACTACTGTTCTAATCTATTGGAAGGTGTAAAATATTTTCAAACGGCCTGGAACGCGAAATTACGGAAAATCTGAATACTTCGCTGTGACCTGTTAATTTTGAATTATTTGAAAGGCCCAATAGATTAGTACAATGGATTCTGACGACAATAAAGACCCTAGACTATAAGAAAATACTACTGTTCTAATCTATTGGAAGGTGTAAAATATTTTAAAACGGCCTGGAACCCGAAATTACGGAAAATCTGAATACTTCGCTGTGACCTGTTAATTTTGAATTATTTGAAAGGCCCAATAGATTAGTACAATGGATTCTGACAACAATAAAGACCCTAGACTATAAGAAAATACTACTGTTCTAATCTATTGGAAGGTGTAAAATATTTTAAAACGGCCTGGAACCCGAAATTACGGAAAATCTGAATACTTCGCTGTGACCTGTTAATTTTGAATTATTTGAAAGGCCCAACAGATTAGTACAATGGATTCTGACGACAATAAAGACCCTAGACTAAAAGAAAATACTACTGTTCTAATCTATTGGAAGGTGTAAAATATTTTAAAATGGCCTGGAACCCGAAATTACGGAAAATCTGAATACTTCGCTGTGACCTGTTAATTTTGAATTATTTGAAAGGCCCAATAGATTAGTACAATGGATTCTGACAACAATAAAGACCCTAGACTATAAGAAAATACTACTGTTCTAATCTATTGTGATGTGTAAAATATTTTAAAACGGCCTGGAACCCGAAATTACGGAAAATCTGAATACTTCGCTGTGACCTGTTAATTTTGAATTATTTGAAAGGCCCAATAGATTAGTACAATGGATTCTGACGACAATCAAGACCCTAGACTATAAGAAAATACTACTGTTCTAATCTATTGGAAGGTGTAAAATATTTTAAAACGGCCTGGAACACGAAATTACGGAAAACCTGAATACTTCGCTGTGACCTGTTAATTTTGAATTATTTGAAAGGCCCAATAGATTAGTACAATGGATTCTGACGACAATAAAGACCCTAGACTATAAGAAAATACTACTGTTCTAATCTATTGGAAGGTGTAAAATATTTTAAAACGGCCTGGAACACGAAATTACGAAAAACCTGAATACTTCGCTGTGACCTGTTAATTTTGATGTATTTGAAAGGCCCAATAGATTAGTACAATGGATTCTGACAACAATAAAGACCCTAGACTATAAGAAAATACTACTGTTCTAATCTATTGGAAGGTGTAAAATATTTTAAAACGGCCTGGAACACGAAATTACGGAAAACCTGAATACTTCGCTGTGACCTGTTAATTTTGAATTATTTGAAAGGCCCAATAGATTAGTACAATGGATTCTAACGACAATAAAGACCCTAGACTATAAGAAAATACTACTGGACTAATCTATTGTGATGTGTAAAATATTTTAAAACGTCCTGGGACACAAAATTACGGAAAACCTGAATACTTCGCTGTGACCTAATAATTTTAAATTATTTAAAAGGCCCAATAGATTAGTACAATGGATTCTGACAACAATAAAGACCCTAGACTATAAGAAAATACTACTGTTCTAATCTATTGGAAGGTGTAAAATATTTTAAAACGGCCTGGAACACAAAATTACAGAAAATCTGAATACTTCGCTGTGACCTGTTATTTTTGAATTATTTGAAAGGCCCAATAGATTAGTACAATGGATTCTGACAACAATAAAGACTAATCTAATCTATTGGAAGGTGTAAAATATTTTAAAACGGCCTGGAACCCGAAATTACGGAAAATCTGAATACTTCGCTGTGACCTGTTAATTTTGAATTATTTGAAAGGCCCAATAGATTAGTACAATGGATTCTGACAACAATAAAAACCCTAGACTATAAGAAAATACTACTGTTCTAATCTATTGGAAGGTGTAAAATATTTTCAAACGGCCTGGAACGCGAAATTACGGAAAATCTGAATACTTCGCTGTGACCTGATAATTTTGAATTATTTGAAAGGCCCAATAGATTAGTACAATGGATTCTGACAACAATAAAGACCCTGGACTATAAGAAAATACTACTGTTCTAATCTATTGGAAGGTGTAAAATATTTTAAAACGGCCTGGAACCCGAAATTACGGAAAATCTGAATACTTCGCTGTGACCTGTTAATTTTAAATTATTTGAAAGGCCCAACAGATTAGTACAATGGATTCTGACGACAATAAAGACCCTAGACTAAAAGAAAATACTACTGTTCTAATCTATTGGAAGGTGTAAAATATTTTCAAACGGCCTGGAACGCGAAATTACGGAAAATCTGAATACTTCGCTGTGACCTGATAATTTTGAATTATTTGAAAGGCCCAATAGATTAGTACAATGGATTCTGACGACAATAAAGACCCTAAACTATAAGAAAATACTACTGTTCTAATCTATTGGAAGGTGTAAAATATTTTCAAACGGCCTGGAACGCGAAATTACGGAAAATCTGAATACTTCGCTGTGACCTGTTAATTTTGAATTATTTGAAGGGCCCAATAGATTAGTACAATGGATTCTGACAACAATAAAGACCCTAGACTATAAGAAAATACTACTGTTCTAATCTATTGGAAGGTGTAAAATATTTTAAAACGGCCTGGAACCCGAAATTACGGAAAATCTGAATACTTCGCTGTGACCTGTTAATTTTGAATTATTTGAAAGGCCCAATAGATTAGTACAATGGATTCTGACGACAATAAAGACCCTAGACTATAAGAAAATACTACTGTTCTAATCTATTGGAAGGTGTAAAATATTTTCAAACGGCCTGGAACGCGAAATTACGGAAAATCTGAATACTTCGCTGTGACCTGTTAATTTTGAATTATTTGAAGGGCCCAATATATTAGTACAATGGATTCTGACAACAATAAAGACCCTAGACTATAAGAAAATACTACTGTTCTAATCTATTGGAAGGTGTAAAATATTTTAAAACGGCCTGGAACCCGAAATTACGGAAAATCTGAATACTTCGCTGTGACCTGTTAATTTTGAATTATTTGAAAGGCCCAATAGATTAGTACAATGGATTCTGACAACAATAAAGACCCTAGACTATAAGAAAATACTACTGTTCTAATCTATTGGAAGGTGTAAAATATTTAAAAACGGCCTGGAACACGAAATTACGAAAAACCTGAATACTTCGCTGTGACCTGTTAATTTTGAATTATTTGAAGGGCCCAATAGATTAGTACAATGGATTCTGACAACAATAAAGACCCTAGACTATAAGAAAATACTACTGTTCTAATCTATTGGAAGGTGTAAAATATTTTAAAACGGCCTGGAACCCGAAATTACGGAAAATCTGAATACTTCGCTGTGACCTGTTAATTTTGAATTATTTGAAAGGCCCAATAGATTAGTACAATGGATTCTGACAACAATAAAGACCCTAGACTATAAGAAAATACTACTGTTCTAATCTATTGGAAGGTGTAAAATATTTTAAAACGGCCTGGAACCCGAAATTACGGAAAATCTGAATACTTCGCTGTGACCTGTTAATTTTGAATTATTTGAAAGGCCCAACAGATTAGTACAATGGATTCTGACGACAATAAAGACCCTAGACTAAAAGAAAATACTACTGTTCTAATCTATTGGAAGGTGTAAAATATTTTAAAATGGCCTGGAACCCGAAATTACGGAAAATCTGAATACTTCGCTGTGACCTGTTAATTTTGAATTATTTGAAAGGCCCAATAGATTAGTACAATGGATTCTGACGACAATAAAGACCCTAGACTATAAGAAAATACTACTGTTCTAATCTATTGGAAGGTGTAAAATATTTTAAAACGGCCTGGAACCCGAAATTACGGAAAATCTGAATACTTCGCTGTGACCTGTTAATTTTGAATTATTTGAAAGGCCCAATAGATTAGTACAATGGATTCTGACAACAATAAAGACCCTAGACTATAAGAAAATACTACTGTTCTAATCTATTGGAAGGTGTAAAATATTTTAAAACGGCCTGGAACACGAAATTACGAAAAACCTGAATACTTCGCTGTGACCTGTTAATTTTGATGTATTTGAAAGGCCCAATAGATTAGTACAATGGATTCTGACGACAATAAAGACCCTAGACTATAAGAAAATACTACTGTTCTAATCTATTGTGATGTGTAAAATATTTTAAAACGTCCTGGGACACAAAATTACGGAAAACCTGAATACTTCGCTGTGACCTAATAATTTTAAATTATTTAAAAGGCCCAATAGATTAGTACAATGGACTCTGACGACAATAAAGACCCTAGACTATAAGAAAATACTACTGTTCTAATCTATTGTGATGTGTAAAATATTTTAAAACGTCCTGGGACACAAAATTACGGAAAACCTGAATACTTCGCTGTGACCTAATAATTTTAAATTATTTAAAAGGCCCAATAGATTAGTACAATGGACTCTGACGACAATAAAGACCCTAGACTATAAGAAAATACTACTGTTCTAATCTATTGGAAGGTGTAAAATATTTTAAAACGGCCTGGAACACGAAATTACGAAAAACCTGAATACTTCGCTGTGACCTGTTAATTTTGATGTATTTGAAAGGCCCAATAGATTAGTACAATGGATTCTGACAACAATAAAGACCCTAGACTATAAGAAAATACTACTGTTCTAATCTATTGGAAGGTGTAAAATATTTTAAAACGGCCTGGAACACGAAATTACGGAAAACCTGAATACTTCGCTGTGACCTGTTAATTTTGAATTATTTGAAAGGCCCAATAGATTAGTACAATGGATTCTAACGACAATAAAGACCCTAGACTATAAGAAAATACTACTGGACTAATCTATTGTGATGTGTAAAATATTTTAAAACGTCCTGGGACACAAAATTACGGAAAACCTGAATACTTCGCTGTGACCTAATAATTTTAAATTATTTAAAAGGCCCAATAGATTAGTACAATGGATTCTGACAACAATAAAGACCCTAGACTATAAGAAAATACTACTGTTCTAATCTATTGGAAGGTGTAAAATATTTTAAAACGGCCTGGAACACAAAATTACGGAAAATCTGAATACTTCGCTGTGACCTGTTAATTTTGAATTATTTGAAAGGCCCAATAGATTAGTACAATGGATTCTGACAACAATAAAGACCCTAGACTATAAGAAAATACTACTGTTCTAATCTATTGGAAGGTGTAAAATATTTTAAAACGGCCTGGAACACGAAATTACGGAAAATCTGAATACTTCGCTGTGACCTGTTAATTTTGGATTATTTGAAAGGCCCAATAGATTAGTACAATGGATTCTGACGACAATAAAGACCCTAGACTATAAGAAAATACTACTGTTCTAATCTATTGGAAGGTGTAAAATATTTTAAAACGGCCTGGAACCCGAAATTACGGAAAATCTGAATACTTCGCTGTGACCTGTTAATTTTGAATTATTTGAAAGGCCCAATAGATTAGTACAATGGATTCTGACAACAATAAAGACCCTAGACTATAAGGAAATACTACTGTTCTAATCGATTGGAAGGTGTAAAATATTTTAAAACGGCCTGGAACACGAAATTACGGAAAATCTGAATACTTCGCTGTGACCTGTTAATTTTGAATTATTTGAAAGGCCCAATAGATTAGTACAATGGATTCTGACAACAATAAAAACCCTAGACTATAAGAAAATACTACTGTTCTAATCTATTGGAAGGTGTAAAATATTTTAAAACGGCCTGGAACCCGAAATTACGGAAAATCTGAATACTTCGCTGTGACCTGTTAATTTTGAATTATTTGAAAGGCCCAATAGATTAGTACAATGGATTCTGACAACAATAAAGACCCTAGACTATAAGGAAATACTACTGTTCTAATCGATTGGAAGGTGTAAAATATTTTAAAACGGCCTGGAACACGAAATTACGGAAAACCTGAATACTTCGCTGTGACCTGTTAATTTTGAATTATTTGAAAGGCCCAATAGATTAGTACAATGGATTCTGACGACAATAAAGACCCTAGACTATAAGAAAATACTACTGTTCTAATCTATTGTGATGTGTAAAATATTTTAAAACGGCCTGGAACCCGAAATTACGGAAAATCTGAATACTTCGCTGTGACCTGTTAATTTTGAATTATTTGAAAGGCCCAATAGATTAGTACAATGGATTCTGACAACAATAAAGACCCTAGACTATAAGAAAATACTACTGTTCTAATCTATTGTGATGTGTAAAATATTTTAAAACGGCCTGGAACCCGAAATTACGGAAAATCTGAATACTTCGCTGTGACCTGTTAATTTTGAATTATTTGAAAGGCCCAATAGATTAGTACAATGGATTCTGACGACAATAAAGACCCTAGACTATAAGAAAATACTACTGTTCTAATCTATTGGAAGGTGTAAAATATTTTAAAACGGCCTGGAACACGAAATTACGGAAAACCTGAATACTTCGCTGTGACCTGTTAATTATGAATTATTTGAAAGGCCCAATAGATTAGTACAATGGATTCTGACAACAATAAAGACCCTAGACTATAAGAAAATACTACTGTTCTAATCTATTGTGATGTGTAAAATATTTTAAAACGGCCTGGAACCCGAAATTACGGAAAATCTGAATACTTCGCTGTGACCTGTTAATTTTGAATTATTTGAAAGGCCCAATAGATTAGTACAATGGATTCTGACAACAATAAAGACCCTAGACTATAAGAAAATACTACTGTTCTAATCTATTGTGATGTGTAAAATATTTTAAAACGGCCTGGAACCCGAAATTACAGAAAATCTGAATACTTCGCTGTGACCTGTTAATTTTGAATTATTTGAAAGGCCCAATAGATTAGTACAATGGATTCTGACGACAATAAAGACCCTAGACTATAAGAAAATACTACTGTTCTAATCTATTGGAAGGTGTAAAATATTTTAAAACGGCCTGGAACCCGAAATTACGGAAAATCTGAATACTTCGCTGTGACCTGTTAATTTTGAATTATTTAAAAGGCCCAATAGATTAGTACAATGGATTCTGACGACAATAAAGACCCTAGACTATAAGAAAATACTACTGTTCTAATCTATTGGAAGGTGTAAAATATTTTAAAACGGCCTGGAACACGAAATTACGGAAAACCTGAATACTTCGCTGTGACCTGTTAATTATGAATTATTTGAAAGGCCCAATAGATTAGTACAATGGATTCTGACAACAATAAAAACCCTAGACTATAAGAAAATACTACTGTTCTAATCGATTGGAAGGTGTAAAATATTTTAAAACGGCCTGGAACACGAAATTACGGAAAATCTGAATACTTCGCTGTGACCTGTTAATTTTGAATTATTTGAAAGGCCCAATAGATTAGTACAATGGATTCTGACAACAATAAAAACCCTAGACTATAAGAAAATACTACTGTTCTAATCTATTGGAAGGTGTAAAATATTTTAAAACGGCCTGGAACCCGAAATTACGGAAAATCTGAATACTTCGCTGTGACCTGTTAATTTTGAATTATTTAAAAGGCCCAATAGATTAGTACAATGGATTCTGACGACAATAAAGACCCTAGACTATAAGAAAATACTACTGTTCTAATCTATTGGAAGGTGTAAAATATTTTAAAACGGCCTGGAACACGAAATTACGGAAAACCTGAATACTTCGCTGTGACCTGTTAATTATGAATTATTTGAAAGGCCCAATAGATTAGTACAATGGATTCTGACAACAATAAAAACCCTAGACTATAAGAAAATACTACTGTTCTAATCGATTGGAAGGTGTAAAATATTTTAAAACGGCCTGGAACACGAAATTACGGAAAATCTGAATACTTCGCTGTGACCTGTTAATTTTGAATTATTTGAAAGGCCCAATAGATTAGTACAATGGATTCTGACGACAATAAAGACCCTAGACTATAAGAAAATACTACTGTTCTAATCTATTGGAAGGTGTAAAATATTTTAAAACGGCCTGGAACCCGAAATTACGGAAAATCTGAATACTTCGCTGTGACCTGTTAATTTTGAATTATTTAAAAGGCCCAATAGATTAGTACAATGGATTCTGACGACAATAAAGACCCTAGACTATAAGAAAATACTACTGTTCTAATCTATTGGAAGGTGTAAAATATTTTAAAACGGCCTGGAACACGAAATTACGGAAAACCTGAATACTTCGCTGTGACCTGTTAATTATGAATTATTTGAAAGGCCCAATAGATTAGTACAATGGATTCTGACAACAATAAAAACCCTAGACTATAAGAAAATACTACTGTTCTAATCGATTGGAAGGTGTAAAATATTTTAAAACGGCCTGGAACACGAAATTACGGAAAATCTGAATACTTCGCTGTGACCTGTTAATTTTGAATTATTTGAAAGGCCCAATAGATTAGTACAATGGATTCTGACAACAATAAAAACCCTAGACTATAAGAAAATACTACTGTTCTAATCTATTGGAAGGTGTAAAATATTTTAAAACGGCCTGGAACCCGAAATTACGGAAAATCTGAATACTTCGCTGTGACCTGTTAATTTTGAATTATTTGAAAGGCCCAATAGATTAGTACAATGGATTCTGACGACAATAAAGACCCTAGACTATAAGGAAATACTACTGTTCTAATCGATTGGAAGGTGTAAAATATTTTAAAACGGCCTGGAACCCGAAATTACGGAAAATCTGAATACTTCGCTGTGACCTGTTAATTTTGAATTATTTGAAAGGCCCAATAGATTAGTACAATGGATTCTGACAACAATAAAGACCCTAGACTATAAGGAAATACTACTGTTCTAATCGATTGGAAGGTGTAAAATATTTTAAAACGGCCTGGAACACGAAATTACGGAAAACCTGAATACTTCGCTGTGACCTGTTAATTTTGAATTATTTGAAAGGCCCAATAGATTAGTACAATGGATTCTGACGACAATAAAGACCCTAGACTATAAGAAAATACTACTGTTCTAATCTATTGTGATGTGTAAAATATTTTAAAACGGCCTGGAACCTGAAATTACGGAAAATCTGAATACTTCGCTGTGACCTGTTAATTTTGAATTATTTGAAAGGCCCAATAGATTAGTACAATGGATTCTGACAACAATAAAGACCCTAGACTATAAGAAAATACTACTGTTCTAATCTATTGTGATGTGTAAAATATTTTAAAACGGCCTGGAACCCGAAATTACGGAAAATCTGAATACTTCGCTGTGACCTGTTAATTTTGAATTATTTAAAAGGCCCAATAGATTAGTACAATGGATTCTGACGACAATAAAGACCCTAGACTATAAGAAAATACTACTGTTCTAATCTATTGGAAGGTGTAAAATATTTTAAAACGGCCTGGAACACGAAATTACGGAAAACCTGAATACTTCGCTGTGACCTGTTAATTATGAATTATTTGAAAGGCCCAATAGATTAGTACAATGGATTCTGACAACAATAAAGACCCTAGACTATAAGAAAATACTACTGTTCTAATCTATTGTGATGTGTAAAATATTTTAAAACGGCCTGGAACCCGAAATTACGGAAAATCTGAATACTTCGCTGTGACCTGTTAATTTTGAATTATTTGAAAGGCCCAATAGATTAGTACAATGGATTCTGACAACAATAAAGACCCTAGACTATAAGAAAATACTACTGTTCTAATCTATTGTGATGTGTAAAATATTTTAAAACGGCCTGGAACCCGAAATTACGGAAAATCTAAATACTTCGCTGTGACCTGTTAATTTTGAATTATTTGAAAGGCCCAATAGATTAGTACAATGGATTCTGACGACAATAAAGACCCTAGACTATAAGAAAATACTACTGTTCTAATCTATTGGAAGGTGTAAAATATTTTAAAACGGCCTGGAACAGGAAATTACGAAAAACCTGAATACTTCGCTGTGACCTGTTAATTTTGATGTATTTGAAAGGCCCAATAGATTAGTACAATGGATTCTGACGACAATAAAGACCCTAGACTATAAGAAAATACTACTGTTCTAATCTATTGGAAGGTGTAAAATATTTTAAAACGGCCTGGAACACGAAATTACGAAAAACCTAAATACTTCGCTGTGACCTGTTAATTTTGATGTATTTGAAAGGCCCAATAGATTAGTACAATGGATTCTGACAACAATAAAGACCCTAGACTATAAGAAAATACTACTGTTCTAATCTATTGGAAGGTGTAAAATATTTTAAAACGGCCTGGAACACGAAATTACGGAAAACCTGAATACTTCGCTGTGACCTGTTAATTTTGAATTATTTGAAAGGCCCAATAGATTAGTACAATGGATTCTGACGACAATAAAGACCCTAGACTATAAGAAAATACTACTGTTCTAATCTATTGAAAGGTGTAAAATATTTTAAAACGGCCTGGAACACGAAATTACGGAAAACCTGAATACTTCGCTGTGACCTAATAATTTTGAATTATTCAAAAGGCCCAATAGATTAGTACAATAGACTCTGACGACAATAAAGACCCTACACTATAAGAAAATACTACTGTTCTAATCTATTGGAAGGTGTAAAATATTTTAAAACGGCCTGGAACACGAAATTACGGAAAACCTGAATACTTCGCTGTGACCTAATAATTTTGAATTTTTTAAAAGGCCCAATAGATTAGTACAATGGACTCTGACGACAATAAAGACCCTAGACTATAAGAAAATACTACTGTTCTAATCTATTGTGATGTGTAAAATATTTTAAAACGTCCTGGGACACAAAATTACGGAAAACCTGAATACTTCGCTGTGACCTAATAATTTTGAATTATTTAAAAGGCCCAATAGATTAGTACAATGGATTCTGACGACAATAAAGACCCTAGACTATAAGAAAATACTACTGTTCTAATCTATTGGAAGGTGTAACATATTTAAAAACGGCCTGGAACACGAAATTACGGAAAACCTGAATACTTCGCTGTGACCTAATAATTTTGAATTATTTAAAAGGCCCAATAGATTAGTACAATGGACTCTGACGACAATAAAGACCCTAGACTATAAGAAAATACTACTGTTCTAATCTATTGGAAGGTGTAAAATATTTTAAAACGGCCTGGAACACGAAATTACGGAAAACCTGAATACTTCGCTGTGACCTGTTAATTTTAAATTATTCAAAAGGCCCAATAGATTAGTACAATGGACTCTGAGGACAATAAAGACCCTAGACTATAAGAAAATACTACTGTTCTAATCTATTGGAAGGTGTAACATATTTAAAAACGGCCTGGAACACGAAATTACGGAAAACCTGAATACTTCGCTGTGACCTGTTAATTTTAAATTATTCAAAAGGCCCAATAGATTAGTACAATGGACTCTGAGGACAATAAAGACCCTAGACTATAAGAAAATACTACTGTTCTAATCTATTGTGATGTGTAAAATATTTTAAAACGTCCTGGGACACAAAATTACGGAAAACCTGAATACTTCGCTGTGACCTAATAATTTTGAATTATTTAAACGGCCCAATAGATTAGTACAATGGACTCTGACGACAATAAAGACCCTAGACTATAAGAAAATACTACTGTTCTAATCTATTGGAAGGTGTAAAATATTTTAAAACGGCCTGGAACACGAAATTACGGAAAACCTGAATACTTCGCTGTGACCTGTTAATTTTAAATTATTCAAAAGGCCCAATAGATTAGTACAATGGACTCTGACGACAATCAAGACCCTAGACTATAAGAAAATACTACTGTTCTAATCTATTGGAAGGTGTAAAATATTTAAAAACGGCCTGGAACACGAAATTACGGAAAACCTGAATACTTCGCTGTGACCTAATAATTTTGAATTATTTAAAAGGCCCAATAGATTAGTACTATGGACTCTGACGACAATAAAGACCCTAGACTATAAGAAAATACTACTGTTCTAATCTATTGGAAGGTGTAAAATATTTTAAAACGGCCTGGAACACGAAAATACGGAAAACCTGAATACTTCGCTGTGACCTGTTAATTTTAAATTATTCAAAAGGCCCAATAGATTAGTACAATGGACTCTGAGGACAATAAAGACCCTAGACTATAAGAAAATACTACTGTTCTAATCTATTGGAAGGTGTAACATATTTAAAAACGGCCTGGAACACGAAATTACGGAAAACCAGAATACTTCGCTGTGACCTAATAATTTTGAATTATTTAAAAGGCCCAATAGATTAGTACAATGGATTCTGACGACAATAAAGACCCTAGACTATAAGAAAATACTACTGTTCTAATCTATTGGAAGGTGTAAAATATTTTAAAACGGCCTGGAACACGAAATTACGGAAAACCTGAATACTTCGCTGTGACCTGTTAATTTTAAATTATTCAAAAGGCCCAATAGATTAGTACAATGGACTCTGAGGACAATAAAGACCCTAGACTATAAGAAAATACTACTGTTCTAATCTATTGGAAGGTGTAAAATATTTTAAAACGGCCTGGAACACGAAATTACGGAAAACCTGAATACTTCGCTGTGACCTGTTAATTTTAAATTATTCAAAAGGCCCAATAGATTAGTACAATGGACTCTGACGACAATAAAGACCCTAGACTATAAGAAAATACTACTGTTCTAATCTATTGGAAGGTGTAAAATATTTAAAAACGGCCTGGAACACGAAATTACGGAAAACCTGAATACTTCGCTGTGACCTGTTAATTTTAAATTATTCAAAAGGCCCAATAGATTAGTACAATGGACTCTAAGGACAATAAAGACCCTAGACTATAAGAAAATACTACTGTTCTAATCTATTGGAAGGTGTAAAATATTTTAAAACGGCCTGGAACACGAAATTACGGAAAACCTGAATACTTCGCTGTGACCTGTTAATTTTAAATTATTCAAAAGGCCCAATAGATTAGTACAATGGACTCTGACGACAATAAAGACCCTAGACTATAAGAAAATACTACTGTTCTAATCTATTGGAAGGTGTAAAATATTCAAAAACGGCCTGGAACACGAAATTACGGAAAACCTGAATACTTCGCTGTGACCTAATAATTTTGAATTATTTAAAAGGCCCAATAGATTAGTACAATGGACTCTGACGACAATAAAGACCCTAGACTATAAGAAAATACTACTGTTCTAATCTATTGGAAGGTGTAAAATATTTTAAAACGGCCTGGAACACGAAATTACGGAAAACCTGAATACTTCGCTGTGACCTGTTAATTTTAAATTATTCAAAAGGCCCAATAGATTAGTACAATGGACTCTGAGGACAATAAAGACCCTAGACTATAAGAAAATACTACTGTTCTAATCTATTGTGATGTGTAAAATATTTTAAAACGTCCAGGGACACAAAATTACGGAAAACCTGAATACTTCGCTGTGACCTAATAATTTTGAATTATTTAAACGGCCCAATAGATTAGTACAATGGACTCTGACGACAATAAAGACCCTAGACTATAAGAAAATACTACTGTTCTAATCTATTGTGATGTGTAAAATATTTTAAAACGTCCTGGGACACAAAATTACGGAAAACCTGAATACTTCGCTGTGACCTAATAATTTTGAATTATTTGCAAGGCCCAATAGATTAGTACAATGGATTCTGACGACAATAAAGACCCTAGACTATGAGAAAATACTACTGTTCTAATCTATTGTGATGTGTAAAATATTTTCAAACGGCCTGGAACACGAAATTACGGAAAACCTGAATACTTCGCTGTGACCTGTTAATTTTGAATTATTTGAAAGGCCCAATAGATTAGCACAATGGATTCTGACAACAATAAAGACCCTAGACTATAAGAAAATACTACTGTTCTAATCTATTGGAAGGTGTAAAATATTTTAAAACGGCCTGGAACACGAAATTACGGAAAACCTGAATACTTCGCTGTGACCTGTTAATTTTGAATTATTTGAAAGGCCCAATAAATTAGTACAATGGATTCTGACAACAATCAAGACCCTAGACTATAAGAAAATACTACTGTTCTAATCTATTGGAAGGTGTAAAATATTTTAAAACGGCCTGGAACCCGAAATTACGGAAAATCTGAATACTTCGCTGTGACCTGTTAATTTTGAAGTATTTGAAAGGCCCAATAGATTAGTACAATGGATTCTGACAACAATAAAGACCCTAGACTATAAGAAAATACTACTGTTCTAATCTATTGGAAGGTGTAAAATATTTTAAAACGGCCTGGAACACGAAATTACAGAACCTGAATACTTCGCTGTGACCTGTTAATTTTGAATTATTTGAAAGGCCCAATAGATTAGTACAATGGATTCTGACGACAATAAAGACCCTAGACTATAAGAAAATACTACTGTTCTAATCTATTGTGATGTGTAAAATATTTTAAAACGGCCTGGAACCCGAAATTACGGAAAATCTGAATACTTCGCTGTGACCTGTTAATTTTGAATTATTTGAAAGGCCCAATAGATTAGTACAATGGATTCTGACGACAATAAAGACCCTAGACTATAAGAAAATACTACTGTTCTAATCTATTGTGATGTGTAAAATATTTTAAAACGGCCTGGAACCCGAAATTACGGAAAATCTGAATACTTCGCTGTGACCTGTTAATTTTGAATTATTTGAAAGGCCCAATAGATTAGTACAATGGATTCTGACGACAATAAAGACCCTAGACTATAAGAAAATACTACTGTTCTAATCTATTGTGATGTGTAAAATATTTTAAAACGGCCTGGAACCCGAAATTACGGAAAACCTGAATACTTCGCTGTGACCTGTTAATTTTGAATTATTTGAAAGGCCCAATAGATTAGTACAATGGATTCTGACGACAATAAAGACCCTAGACTATAAGAAAATACTACTGTTCTAATCTATTGGAAGGTGTAAAATATTTTAAAACGGCTTGGAACCCGAAATTACGGAAAATCTGAATACTTCGCTGTGACCTGTTAATTTTGAATTATTTGAAAGGCCCAATAGATTAGTACAATGGATTCTGACAACAATAAAGACCCTAGACTATAAGGAAATACTACTGTTCTAATCTATTGGAAGGTGTAGAATATTTTAAAACGGCCTGGAACACGAAATTACGGAAAACCTGAATACTTCGCTGTGACCTGTTAATTTTGAATTATTTGAAAGGCCCAATAGATTAGTACAATGGATTCTGACAACAATAAAGACCCTAGACTATAAGGAAATACTACTGTTCTAATCTATTGGAAGGTGTAAAATATTTTAAAACGGCCTGGAACACGAAATTACGGAAAACCTGAATACTTCGCTGTGACCTGTTAATTTTGAATTATTTGAAAGGCCCAATAGATTAGTACAATGGATTCTGACGACAATAAAGACCCTAGACTATAAGAAAATACTACTGTTCTAATCTATTGTGATGTGTAAAATATTTTAAAACGGCCTGGAACCCGAAATTACGGAAAATCTGAATACTTCGCTGTGACCTGTTAATTTTGAATTATTTGAAAGGCCCAATAGATTAGTACAATGGATTCTGACAACAATAAAGACCCTAGACTATAAGAAAATACTACTGTTCTAATCTATTGTGATGTGTAAAATATTTTAAAACGGCCTGGAACCCGAAATTACGGAAAATCTGAATACTTCGCTGTGACCTGTTAATTTTGAATTATTTAAAAGGCCCAATAGATTAGTACAATGGATTCTGACGACAATAAAGACCCTAGACTATAAGAAAATACTACTGTTCTAATCTATTGGAAGGTGTAAAATATTTTAAAACGGCCTGGAACACGAAATTACGGAAAACCTGAATACTTCGCTGTGACCTGTTAATTTTGAATTATTTGAAAGGCCCAATAGATTAGTACAATGGATTCTGACAACAATAAAGACCCTAGACTATAAGAAAATACTACTGTTCTAATCTATTGTGATGTGTAAAATATTTTAAAACGGCCTGGAACCTGAAATTACGGAAAATCTGAATACTTCGCTGTGACCTGTTAATTTTGAATTATTTGAAAGGCCCAATAGATTAGTACAATGGATTCTGACAACAATAAAGACCCTAGACTATAAGAAAATACTACTGTTCTAATCTATTGGAAGGTGTAAAATATTTTAAAACGGCCTGGAACACGAAATTACGGAAAACCTGAATACTTCGCTGTGACCTAATAATTTTGAATTATTTAAAAGGCCCAATAGATTAGTACAATGGACTCTGACGACAATAAAGACCCTAGACTATAAGAAAATACTACTGTTCTAATCTATTGGAAGGTGTAAAATATTTTAAAACGGCCTGGAACACGAAATTACGGAAAACCTGAATACTTCGCTGTGACCTGTTAATTTTGAATTATTTAAACGGCCCAATAGATTAGTACAATGGACTCTGACGACAATAAAGACCCTAGACTATAAGAAAATACTACTGTTCTAATCTATTGTGATGTGTAAAATATTTTAAAACGTCCTGGGACACAAAATTACGGAAAACCTGAATACTTCGCTGTGACCTTATAATTTTGAATTATTTAAACGGCCCAATAGATTAGTACAATGGACTCTGACGACAATAAAGACCCTAGACTATAAGAAAATACTACTGTTCTAATCTATTGTGATGTGTAAAATATTTTAAAACGTCCTGGGACACAAAATTACGGAAAACCTGAATACTTCGCTGTGACCTAATAATTTTGAATTATTCAAAAGGCCCAATAGATTAGTACAATGGATTCTGACGACAATAAAGACCCTAGACTATGAGAAAATACTACTGTTCTAATCTATTGTGATGTGTAAAATATTTTCAAACGGCCTGGAACACGAAATTACGGAAAACCTGAATACTTCGCTGTGACCTGTTAATTTTGAATTATTTGAAAGGCCCAATAGATTAGTACAATGGATTCTGACAACAATAAAGACCCTAGACTATAAGAAAATACTACTGTTCTAATCTATTGTGATGTGTAAAATATTTTAAAACGGCCTGGAACCCGAAATTACGGAAAATCTGAATACTTCGCTGTGACCTGTTAATTTTGAATTATTTGAAAGGCCCAATAGATTAGTACAATGGATTCTGACAACAATAAAGACCCTAGACTATAAGGAAATACTACTGTTCTAATCTATTGGAAGGTGTAAAATATTTTAAAACGGCCTGGAACACGAAATTACGGAAAACCTGAATACTTCGCTGTGACCTGTTAATTTTGAATTATTTGAAAGGCCCAATAGATTAGTACAATGGATTCTGACAACAATGAAGACCCTAGACTATAAGGAAATACTACTGTTCTAATCTATTGGAAGGTGTAAAATATTTTAAAACGGCCTGGAACCCGAAATTACGGAAAATCTGAATACTTCGCTGTGACCTGTTAATTTTGAATTATTTGAAAGGCCCAATAGATTAGTACAATGGATTCTGACGACAATAAAGACCCTAGACTATAAGAAAATACTACTGTTCTAATCTATTGTGATGTGTAAAATATTTTAAAACGGCCTGGAACCCGAAATTACGGAAAATCTGAATACTTCGCTGTGACCTGTTAATTTTGAATTATTTAAAAGGCCCAATAGATTAGTACAATGGATTCTGACGACAATAAAGACCCTAGACTATAAGAAAATACTACTGTTCTAATCTATTGGAAGGTGTAAAATATTTTAAAACGGCCTGGAACACGAAATTACGGAAAACCTGAATACTTCGCTGTGACCTGTTAATTTTGAATTATTTGAAAGGCCCAATAGATTAGTACAATGGATTCTGACAACAATAAAGACCCTAGACTATAAGAAAATACTACTGTTCTAATCTATTGTGATGTGTAAAATATTTTAAAACGGCCTGGAACCCGAAATTACAGAAAATCTGAACACTTCGCTGTGACCTGTTAATTTTGAATTATTTGAAAGGCCCAATAGATTAGTACAATGGATTCTGACAACAATAAAGACCCTAGACTATAAGAAAATACTACTGTTCTAATCTATTGTGATGTGTAAAATATTTTAAAACGGCCTGGAACCCGAAATTACGGAAAATCTGAATACTTCGCTGTGACCTGTTAATTTTGAATTATTTGAAAGGCCCAATAGATTAGTACAATGGATTCTGACAACAATAAAGACCCTAGACTATAAGAAAATACTACTGTTCTAATCTATTGTGATGTGTAAAATATTTTAAAACGGCCTGGAACCCGAAATTACAGAAAATCTGAATACTTCGCTGTGACCTGTTAATTTTGAATTATTTGAAAGGCCCAATAGATTAGTACAATGGATTCTGACAACAATAAAAACCCTAGACTATAAGAAAATACTACTGTTCTAATCGATTGGAAGGTGTAAAATATTTTAAAACGGCCTGGAACACGAAATTACGGAAAATCTGAATACTTCGCTGTGACCTGTTAATTTTGAATTATTTGAAAGGCCCAATAGATTAGTACAATGGATTCTGACAACAATAAAAACCCTAGACTATAAGAAAATACTACTGTTCTAATCTATTGGAAGGTGTAAAATATTTTAAAACGGCCTGGAACCCGAAATTACGGAAAATCTGAATACTTCGCTGTGACCTGTTAATTTTGAATTATTTAAAAGGCCCAATAGATTAGTACAATGGATTCTGACGACAATAAAGACCCTAGACTATAAGAAAATACTACTGTTCTAATCTATTGGAAGGTGTAAAATATTTTAAAACGGCCTGGAACACGAAATTACGGAAAACCTGAATACTTCGCTGTGACCTGTTAATTATGAATTATTTGAAAGGCCCAATAGATTAGTACAATGGATTCTGACAACAATAAAAACCCTAGACTATAAGAAAATACTACTGTTCTAATCGATTGGAAGGTGTAAAATATTTTAAAACGGCCTGGAACACGAAATTACGGAAAATCTGAATACTTCGCTGTGACCTGTTAATTTTGAATTATTTGAAAGGCCCAATAGATTAGTACAATGGATTCTGACGACAATAAAGACCCTAGACTATAAGAAAATACTACTGTTCTAATCTATTGGAAGGTGTAAAATATTTTAAAACGGCCTGGAACCCGAAATTACGGAAAATCTGAATACTTCGCTGTGACCTGTTAATTTTGAATTATTTAAAAGGCCCAATAGATTAGTACAATGGATTCTGACGACAATAAAGACCCTAGACTATAAGAAAATACTACTGTTCTAATCTATTGGAAGGTGTAAAATATTTTAAAACGGCCTGGAACACGAAATTACGGAAAACCTGAATACTTCGCTGTGACCTGTTAATTATGAATTATTTGAAAGGCCCAATAGATTAGTACAATGGATTCTGACAACAATAAAAACCCTAGACTATAAGAAAATACTACTGTTCTAATCGATTGGAAGGTGTAAAATATTTTAAAACGGCCTGGAACACGAAATTACGGAAAATCTGAATACTTCGCTGTGACCTGTTAATTTTGAATTATTTGAAAGGCCCAATAGATTAGTACGATGGATTCTGACAACAATAAAAACCCTAGACTATAAGAAAATACTACTGTTCTAATCTATTGGAAGGTGTAAAATATTTTAAAACGGCCTGGAACCCGAAATTACGGAAAATCTGAATACTTCGCTGTGACCTGTTAATTTTGAATTATTTGAAAGGCCCAATAGATTAGTACAATGGATTCTGACGACAATAAAGACCCTAGACTATAAGGAAATACTACTGTTCTAATCGATTGGAAGGTGTAAAATATTTTAAAACGGCCTGGAACCCGAAATTACGGAAAATCTGAATACTTCGCTGTGACCTGTTAATTTTGAATTATTTGAAAGGCCCAATAGATTAGTACAATGGATTCTGACAACAATAAAGACCCTAGACTATAAGGAAATACTACTGTTCTAATCGATTGGAAGGTGTAAAATATTTTAAAACGGCCTGGAACACGAAATTACGGAAAACCTGAATACTTCGCTGTGACCTAATAATTTTGAATTTTTTAAAAGGCCCAATAGATTAGTACAATGGACTCTGACGACAATAAAGACCCTAGACTATAAGAAAATACTACTGTTCTAATCTATTGTGATGTGTAAAATATTTTAAAACGTCCTGGGACACAAAATTACGGAAAACCTGAATACTTCGCTGTGACCTAATAATTTTGAATTATTTAAAAGGCCCAATAGATTAGTACAATGGATTCTGACGACAATAAAGACCCTAGACTATAAGAAAATACTACTGTTCTAATCTATTGGAAGGTGTAACATATTTAAAAACGGCCTGGAACACGAAATTACGGAAAACCTGAATACTTCGCTGTGACCTAATAATTTTGAATTATTTAAAAGGCCCAATAGATTAGTACAATGGACTCTGACGACAATAAAGACCCTAGACTATAAGAAAATACTACTGTTCTAATCTATTGGAAGGTGTAAAATATTTTAAAACGGCCTGGAACACGAAATTACGGAAAACCTGAATACTTCGCTGTGACCTGTTAATTTTAAATTATTCAAAAGGCCCAATAGATTAGTACAATGGACTCTGAGGACAATAAAGACCCTAGACTATAAGAAAATACTACTGTTCTAATCTATTGGAAGGTGTAACATATTTAAAAACGGCCTGGAACACGAAATTACGGAAAACCTGAATACTTCGCTGTGACCTGTTAATTTTAAATTATTCAAAAGGCCCAATAGATTAGTACAATGGACTCTGAGGACAATAAAGACCCTAGACTATAAGAAAATACTACTGTTCTAATCTATTGGAAGGTGTAACATATTTAAAAACGGCCTGGAACACGAAATTACGGAAAACCTGAATACTTCGCTGTGACCTGTTAATTTTAAATTATTCAAAAGGCCCAATAGATTAGTACAATGGACTCTGAGGACAATAAAGACCCTAGACTATAAGAAAATACTACTGTTCTAATCTATTGTGATGTGTAAAATATTTTAAAACGTCCTGGGACACAAAATTACGGAAAACCTGAATACTTCGCTGTGACCTAATAATTTTGAATTATTTAAACGGCCCAATAGATTAGTACAATGGACTCTGACGACAATAAAGACCCTAGACTATAAGAAAATACTACTGTTCTAATCTATTGGAAGGTGTAAAATATTTTAAAACGGCCTGGAACACGAAATTACGGAAAACCTGAATACTTCGCTGTGACCTGTTAATTTTAAATTATTCAAAAGGCCCAATAGATTAGTACAATGGACTCTGACGACAATAAAGACCCTAGACTATAAGAAAATACTACTGTTCTAATCTATTGGAAGGTGTAAAATATTTAAAAACGGCCTGGAACACGAAATTACGGAAAACCTGAATACTTCGCTGTGACCTAATAATTTTGAATTATTTAAAAGGCCCAATAGATTAGTACTATGGACTCTGACGACAATAAAGACCCTAGACTATAAGAAAATACTACTGTTCTAATCTATTGGAAGGTGTAAAATATTTTAAAACGGCCTGGAACACGAAATTACGGAAAACCTGAATACTTCGCTGTGACCTGTTAATTTTAAATTATTCAAAAGGCCCAATAGATTAGTACAATGGACTCTGAGGACAATAAAGACCCTAGACTATAAGAAAATACTACTGTTCTAATCTATTGGAAGGTGTAACATATTTAAAAACGGCCTGGAACACGAAATTACGGAAAACCAGAATACTTCGCTGTGACCTAATAATTTTGAATTATTTAAAAGGCCCAATAGATTAGTACAATGGATTCTGACGACAATAAAGACCCTAGACTATAAGAAAATACTACTGTTCTAATCTATTGGAAGGTGTAAAATATTTTAAAACGGCCTGGAACACGAAATTACGGAAAACCTGAATACTTCGCTGTGACCTGTTAATTTTAAATTATTCAAAAGGCCCAATAGATTAGTACAATGGACTCTGAGGACAATAAAGACCCTAGACTATAAGAAAATACTACTGTTCTAATCTATTGGAAGGTGTAAAATATTTTAAAACGGCCTGGAACACGAAATTACGGAAAACCTGAATACTTCGCTGTGACCTGTTAATTTTAAATTATTCAAAAGGCCCAATAGATTAGTACAATGGACTCTGACGACAATAAAGACCCTAGACTATAAGAAAATACTACTGTTCTAATCTATTGGAAGGTGTAAAATATTTTAAAACGGCCTGGAACACGAAATTACGGAAAACCTGAATACTTCGCTGTGACCTAATAATTTTGAATTATTTAAAAGGCCCAATAGATTAGTACAATGGACTCTGACGACAATAAAGACCCTAGACTATAAGAAAATACTACTGTTCTAATCTATTGGAAGGTGTAAAATATTTTAAAACGGCCTGGAACACGAAATTACGGAAAACCTGAATACTTCGCTGTGACCTGTTAATTTTAAATTATTCAAAAGGCCCAATAGATTAGTACAATGGACTCTGAGGACAATAAAGACCCTAGACTATAAGAAAATACTACTGTTCTAATCTATTGTGATGTGTAAAATATTTTAAAACGTCCAGGGACACAAAATTACGGAAAACCTGAATACTTCGCTGTGACCTAATAATTTTGAATTATTTAAACGGCCCAATAGATTAGTACAATGGACTCTGACGACAATAAAGACCCTAGACTATAAGAAAATACTACTGTTCTAATCTATTGTGATGTGTAAAATATTTTAAAACGTCCTGGGACACAAAATTACGGAAAACCTGAATACTTCGCTGTGACCTAATAATTTTGAATTATTTGCAAGGCCCAATAGATTAGTACAATGGATTCTGACGACAATAAAGACCCTAGACTATGAGAAAATACTACTGTTCTAATCTATTGTGATGTGTAAAATATTTTCAAACGGCCTGGAACACGAAATTACGGAAAACCTGAATACTTCGCTGTGACCTGTTAATTTTGAATTATTTGAAAGGCCCAATAGATTAGCACAATGGATTCTGACAACAATAAAGACCCTAGACTATAAGAAAATACTACTGTTCTAATCTATTGGAAGGTGTAAAATATTTTAAAACGGCCTGGAACACGAAATTACGGAAAACCTGAATACTTCGCTGTGACCTGTTAATTTTGAATTATTTGAAAGGCCCAATAAATTAGTACAATGGATTCTGACAACAATCAAGACCCTAGACTATAAGAAAATACTACTGTTCTAATCTATTGGAAGGTGTAAAATATTTTAAAACGGCCTGGAACCCGAAATTACGGAAAATCTGAATACTTCGCTGTGACCTGTTAATTTTGAAGTATTTGAAAGGCCCAATAGATTAGTACAATGGATTCTGACAACAATAAAGACCCTAGACTATAAGAAAATACTACTGTTCTAATCTATTGGAAGGTGTAAAATATTTTAAAACGGCCTGGAACACGAAATTACAGAACCTGAATACTTCGCTGTGACCTGTTAATTTTGAATTATTTGAAAGGCCCAATAGATTAGTACAATGGATTCTGACGACAATAAAGACCCTAGACTATAAGAAAATACTACTGTTCTAATCTATTGTGATGTGTAAAATATTTTAAAACGGCCTGGAACCCGAAATTACGGAAAATCTGAATACTTCGCTGTGACCTGTTAATTTTGAATTATTTGAAAGGCCCAATAGATTAGTACAATGGATTCTGACGACAATAAAGACCCTAGACTATAAGAAAATACTACTGTTCTAATCTATTGTGATGTGTAAAATATTTTAAAACGTCCTGGGACACAAAATTACGGAAAACCTGAATACTTCGCTGTGACCTAATAATTTTGAATTATTTGCAAGGCCCAATAGATTAGTACAATGGATTCTGACGACAATAAAGACCCTAGACTATGAGAAAATACTACTGTTCTAATCTATTGTGATGTGTAAAATATTTTCAAACGGCCTGGAACACGAAATTACGGAAAACCTGAATACTTCGCTGTGACCTGTTAATTTTGAATTATTTGAAAGGCCCAATAGATTAGTACAATGGATTCTGACAACAATAAAGACCCTAGACTATAAGAAAATACTACTGTTCTAATCTATTGGAAGGTGTAAAATATTTTAAAACGGCCTGGAACACGAAATTACGGAAAACCTGAATACTTCGCTGTGACCTGTTAATTTTGAATTATTTGAAAGGCCCAATAAATTAGTACAATGGATTCTGACAACAATCAAGACCCTAGACTATAAGAAAATACTACTGTTCTAATCTATTGGAAGGTGTAAAATATTTTAAAACGGCCTGGAACCCGAAATTACGGAAAATCTGAATACTTCGCTGTGACCTGTTAATTTTGAAGTATTTGAAAGGCCCAATAGATTAGTACAATGGATTCTGACAACAATAAAGACCCTAGACTATAAGAAAATACTACTGTTCTAATCTATTGGAAGGTGTAAAATATTTTAAAACGGCCTGGAACACGAAATTACAGAACCTGAATACTTCGCTGTGACCTGTTAATTTTGAATTATTTGAAAGGCCCAATAGATTAGTACAATGGATTCTGACGACAATAAAGACCCTAGACTATAAGAAAATACTACTGTTCTAATCTATTGTGATGTGTAAAATATTTTAAAACGGCCTGGAACCCGAAATTACGGAAAATCTGAATACTTCGCTGTGACCTGTTAATTTTGAATTATTTGAAAGGCCCAATAGATTAGTACAATGGATTCTGACAACAATAAAGACCCTAGACTATAAGAAAATACTACTGTTCTAATCTATTGGAAGGTGTAAAATATTTTAAAACGGCCTGGAACACGAAATTACGGAAAACCTGAATACTTCGCTGTGACCTGTTAATTTTGAATTATTTGAAAGGCCCAATAGATTAGTACAATGGATTCTGACGACAATAAAGACCCTAGACTATAAGAAAATACTACTGTTCTAATCTATTGTGATGTGTAAAATATTTTAAAACGGCCTGGAACCCGAAATTACGGAAAATCTGAATACTCCGCTGTGACCTGTTAATTTTGAATTATTTGAAAGGCCCAATAGATTAGTACAATGGATTCTGACGACAATAAAGACCCTAGACTATAAGAAAATACTACTGTTCTAATCTATTGTGATGTGTAAAATATTTTAAAACGGCCTGGAACCCGAAATTACGGAAAACGTGAATACTTCGCTGTGACCTGTTAATTTTGAATTATTTGAAAGGCCCAATAGATTAGTACAATGGATTCTGACGACAATAAAGACCCTAGACTATAAGAAAATACTACTGTTCTAATCTATTGGAAGGTGTAAAATATTTTAAAACGGCTTGGAACCCGAAATTACGGAAAATCTGAATACTTCGCTGTGACCTGTTAATTTTGAATTATTTGAAAGGCCCAATAGATTAGTACAATGGATTCTGACAACAATAAAGACCCTAGACTATAAGGAAATACTACTGTTCTAATCTATTGGAAGGTGTAGAATATTTTAAAACGGCCTGGAACACGAAATTACGGAAAACCTGAATACTTCGCTGTGACCTGTTAATTTTGAATTATTTGAAAGGCCCAATAGATTAGTACAATGGATTCTGACAACAATAAAGACCCTAGACTATAAGGAAATACTACTGTTCTAATCTATTGGAAGGTGTAAAATATTTTAAAACGGCCTGGAACACGAAATTACGGAAAACCTGAATACTTCGCTGTGACCTGTTAATTTTGAATTATTTGAAAGGCCCAATAGATTAGTACAATGGATTCTGACGACAATAAAGACCCTAGACTATAAGAAAATACTACTGTTCTAATCTATTGTGATGTGTAAAATATTTTAAAACGGCCTGGAACCCGAAATTACGGAAAATCTGAATACTTCGCTGTGACCTGTTAATTTTGAATTATTTGAAAGGCCCAATAGATTAGTACAATGGATTCTGACAACAATAAAGACCCTAGACTATAAGAAAATACTACTGTTCTAATCTATTGTGATGTGTAAAATATTTTAAAACGGCCTGGAACCCGAAATTACGGAAAATCTGAATACTTCGCTGTGACCTGTTAATTTTGAATTATTTAAAAGGCCCAATAGATTAGTACAATGGATTCTGACGACAATAAAGACCCTAGACTATAAGAAAATACTACTGTTCTAATCTATTGGAAGGTGTAAAATATTTTAAAACGGCCTGGAACACGAAATTACGGAAAACCTGAATACTTCGCTGTGACCTGTTAATTTTGAATTATTTGAAAGGCCCAATAGATTAGTACAATGGATTCTGACAACAATAAAGACCCTAGACTATAAGAAAATACTACTGTTCTAATCTATTGTGATGTGTAAAATATTTTAAAACGGCCTGGAACCTGAAATTACGGAAAATCTGAATACTTCGCTGTGACCTGTTAATTTTGAATTATTTGAAAGGCCCAATAGATTAGTACAATGGATTCTGACAACAATAAAGACCCTAGACTATAAGAAAATACTACTGTTCTAATCTATTGGAAGGTGTAAAATATTTTAAAACGGCCTGGAACACGAAATTACGGAAAACCTGAATACTTCGCTGTGACCTAATAATTTTGAATTATTTAAAAGGCCCAATAGATTAGTACAATGGACTCTGACGACAATAAAGACCCTAGACTATAAGAAAATACTACTGTTCTAATCTATTGGAAGGTGTAAAATATTTTAAAACGGCCTGGAACACGAAATTACGGAAAACCTGAATACTTCGCTGTGACCTGTTAATTTTGAATTATTTAAACGGCCCAATAGATTAGTACAATGGACTCTGACGACAATAAAGACCCTAGACTATAAGAAAATACTACTGTTCTAATCTATTGTGATGTGTAAAATATTTTAAAACGTCCTGGGACACAAAATTACGGAAAACCTGAATACTTCGCTGTGACCTTATAATTTTGAATTATTTAAACGGCCCAATAGATTAGTACAATGGACTCTGACGACAATAAAGACCCTAGACTATAAGAAAATACTACTGTTCTAATCTATTGTGATGTGTAAAATATTTTAAAACGTCCTGGGACACAAAATTACGGAAAACCTGAATACTTCGCTGTGACCTAATAATTTTGAATTATTCAAAAGGCCCAATAGATTAGTACAATGGATTCTGACGACAATAAAGACCCTAGACTATGAGAAAATACTACTGTTCTAATCTATTGTGATGTGTAAAATATTTTCAAACGGCCTGGAACACGAAATTACGGAAAACCTGAATACTTCGCTGTGACCTGTTAATTTTGAATTATTTGAAAGGCCCAATAGATTAGTACAATGGATTCTGACGACAATAAAGACCCTAGACTATAAGAAAATACTACTGTTCTAATCTATTGTGATGTGTAAAATATTTTAAAACGGCCTGGAACCCGAAATTACGGAAAATCTGAATACTTCGCTGTGACCTGTTAATTTTGAATTATTTGAAAGGCCCAATAGATTAGTACAATGGATTCTGACAACAATGAAGACCCTAGACTATAAGAAAATACTACTGTTCTAATCTATTGGAAGGTGTAAAATATTTTAAAACGGCCTGGAACACGAAATTACGGAAAACCTGAATACTTCGCTGTGACCTGTTAATTTTGAATTATTTGAAAGGCCCAATAGATTAGTACAATGGATTCTGACAACAATCAAGACCCTAGACTATAAGAAAATACTACTGTTCTAATCTATTGGAAGGTGTAAAATATTTTAAAACGGCCTGGAACACGAAATTACGGAAAACCTGAATACTTCGCTGTGACCTGTTAATTTTGAATTATATGAAAGGCCCAATAGATTAGTACAATGGATTCTGACAACAATAAAGACCCTAGACTATAAGAAAATACTACTGTTCTAATCTATTGGAAGGTGTAAAATATTTTAAAACGGCCTGGAACCCGAAATTACGGAAAATCTGAATACTTCGCTGTGACCTGTTAATTTTGAATTATTTGAAAGGCCCAATAGATTAGTACAATGGATTCTGACAACAATAAAGACCCTAGACTATAAGGAAATACTACTGTTCTAATCTATTGGAAGGTGTAAAATATTTTAAAACGGCCTGGAACACGAAATTACGGAAAACCTGAATACTTCGCTGTGACCTGTTAATTTTGAATTATTTGAAAGGCCCAATAGATTAGTACAATGGATTCTGACAACAATGAAGACCCTAGACTATAAGGAAATACTACTGTTCTAATCTATTGGAAGGTGTAAAATATTTTAAAACGGCCTGGAACCCGAAATTACGGAAAATCTGAATACTTCGCTGTGACCTGTTAATTTTGAATTATTTGAAAGGCCCAATAGATTAGTACAATGGATTCTGACGACAATAAAGACCCTAGACTATAAGAAAATACTACTGTTCTAATCTATTGTGATGTGTAAAATATTTTAAAACGGCCTGGAACCCGAAATTACGGAAAATCTGAATACTTCGCTGTGACCTGTTAATTTTGAATTATTTAAAAGGCCCAATAGATTAGTACAATGGATTCTGACGACAATAAAGACCCTAGACTATAAGAAAATACTACTGTTCTAATCTATTGGAAGGTGTAGAATATTTTAAAACGGCCTGGAACACGAAATTACGGAAAACCTGAATACTTCGCTGTGACCTGTTAATTTTGAATTATTTGAAAGGCCCAATAGATTAGTACAATGGATTCTGACAACAATAAAGACCCTAGACTATAAGAAAATACTACTGTTCTAATCTATTGTGATGTGTAAAATATTTTAAAACGGCCTGGAACCCGAAATTACAGAAAATCTGAATACTTCGCTGTGACCTGTTAATTTCGAATTATTTGAAAGGCCCAATAGATTAGTACAATGGATTCTGACATTAATAAAGACCCTAGACTATAAGAAAATACTACTGTTCTAATCTATTGTGATGTGTAAAATATTTTAAAACGGCCTGGAACCCGAAATTACGGAAAATCTGAATACTTCGCTGTGACCTGTTAATTTTGAATTATTTGAAAGGCCCAATAGATTAGTACAATGGATTCTGACAACAATAAAGACCCTAGACTATAAGAAAATACTACTGTTCTAATCTATTGTGATGTGTAAAATATTTTAAAACGGCCTGGAACCCGAAATTACAGAAAATCTGAATACTTCGCTGTGACCTGTTAATTTTGAATTATTTGAAAGGCCCAATAGATTAGTACAATGGATTCTGACAACAATAAAGACCCTAGACTATAAGAAAATACTACTGTTCTAATCTATTGTGATGTGTAAAATATTTTAAAACGGCCTGGAACCCGAAATTACGGAAAATCTGAATACTTCGCTGTGACCTGTTAATTTTGAATTATTTAAAAGGCCCAATAGATTAGTACAATGGATTCTGACGACAATAAAGACCCTAGACTATAAGAAAATACTACTGTTCTAATCTATTGGAAGGTGTAAAATATTTTAAAACGGCCTGGAACACGAAATTACGGAAAACCTGAATACTTCGCTGTGACCTGTTAATTTTGAATTATTTGAAAGGCCCAATAGATTAGTACAATGGATTCTGACAACAATAAAGACCCTAGACTATAAGAAAATACTACTGTTCTAATCTATTGTGATGTGTAAAATATTTTAAAACGGCCTGGAACCCGAAATTACGGAAAATCTGAATACTTCGCTGTGACCTGTTAATTTTGAATTATTTGAAAGGCCCAATAGATTAGTACAATGGATTCTGACAACAATAAAGACCCTAGACTATAAGAAAATACTACTGTTCTAATCTATTGTGATGTGTAAAATATTTTAAAACGGCCTGGAACCCGAAATTACAGAAAATCTGAATACTTCGCTGTGACCTGTTAATTTCGAATTATTTGAAAGGCCCAATAGATTAGTACAATGGATTCTGACAACAATAAAGACCCTAGACTATAAGAAAATACTACTGTTCTAATCTATTGTGATGTGTAAAATATTTTAAAACGGCCTGGAACCCGAAATTACGGAAAATCTAAATACTTCGCTGTGACCTGTTAATTTTGAATTATTTGAAAGGCCCAATAGATTAGTACAATGGATTCTGACAACAATAAAGACCCTAGACTTAAAGAAAATACTACTGTTCTAATCTATTGGAAGGTGTAAAATATTTTAAAACGGTCTGGAACCCGAAATTACGGAAAATCTGAATACTTTGCTGTGACCTGTTAATTTTGAATTATTTGAAAGGCCCAATAGATTAGTACAATGGATTCTGACAACAATAAAGACCCTAGACTATAAGAAAATACTACTGTTCTAATCTATTGGAAGGTGTAAAATATTTTAAAACGGCCTGGAACACGAAATTACGGAAAACCTGAATACTTCGCTGTGACCTGTTAATTTTGAATTATTTGAAAGGCCCAATAGATTAGTACAATGGATTCTGACAACAATAAAGACCCTAGACTATAAGAAAATACTACTGTTCTAATCTATTGTGATGTGTAAAATATTTTAAAACGGCCTGGAACCCGAAATTACGGAAAATCTGAATACTTCGCTGTGACCTGTTAATTTTGAATTATTTGAAAGGCCCAATAGATTAGTACAATGGATTCTGACAACAATAAAGACCCTAGACTATAAGAAAATACTACTGTTCTAATCTATTGTGATGTGTAAAATATTTTAAAACGGCCTGGAACCCGAAATTACAGAAAATCTGAATACTTCGCTGTGACCTGTTAATTTTGAATTATTTGAAAGGCCCAATAGATTAGTACAATGGATTCTGACAACAATAAAGACCCTAGACTATAAGAAAATACTACTGTTCTAATCTATTGTGATGTGTAAAATATTTTAAAACGGCCTGGAACCCGAAATTACGGAAAATCTAAATACTTCGCTGTGACCTGTTAATTTTGAATTATTTGAAAGGCCCAATAGATTAGTACAATGGATTCTGACAACAATAAAGACCCTAGACTTAGAGAAAATACTACTGTTCTAATCTATTGGAAGGTGTAAAATATTTTAAAACGGTCTGGAACCCGAAATTACGGAAAATCTGAATACTTCGCTGTGAACTGTTAATTTTGAATTATTTGAAAGGCCCAATAGATTAGTACAATGGATTCTGACAACAATAAAGACCCTAGACTAAAAGAAAATACTACTGTTCTAATCTATTGGAAGGTGTAAAATATTTTAAAACGGCCTGGAACACGAAATTACGGAAAACCTGAATACTTCGCTGTGACCTGTTAATTTTGAATTATTTGAAAGGCCCAATAGATTAGTACAATGGATTCTGACAACAATAAAGACCCTAGACTTAAAGAAAATACTACTGTTCTAATCTATTGGAAGGTGTAAAATATTTTAAAACGGTCTGGAACCCGAAATTACGGAAAATCTGAATACTTCGCTGTGACCTAATAATTTTGAATTATTCAAAAGGCCCAATAGATCAGTACAATGGATTCTGACGACAATAAAGACCCTAGACTATAAGAAAATACTACTGTTCTAATCTATTGGAAGGTGTAAAATATTTTAAAACGGCCTGGAACACGAAATTACGGAAAACCTGAATACTTCGCTGTGACCTAATAATTTTGAATTATTCAAAAGGCCCAATAGATTAGTACAATGGATTCTGACGACAATAAAGACCCTAGACTATAAGAAAATACTACTGTTCTAATCTATTGTGATGTGTAAAATATTTTAAAACGTCCTGGGACACAAAATTACGGAAAACCTGAATACTTCGCTGTGACCTAATAATTTTGAATTATTTAAAAGGCCCAATAGATTAGTACAATGGACTCTGACGACAATAAAGACCCTAGACTATAAGAAAATACTACTGTTCTAATCTATTGGAAGGTGTAAAATATTTTAAAACGGCCTGGAACACGAAATTACGGAAAACCTGAATACTTCGCTGTGACCTAATAATTTTGAATTATTTAAAAGGCCCAATAGATTAGTACAATGGACTCTGACGACAATAAAGACCCTAGACTATAAGAAAATACTACTGTTCTAATCTATTGGAAGGTGTAAAATATTTTAAAACGGCCTGGAACACGAAATTACGGAAAACCTGAATACTTCGCTGTGACCTGTTAATTTTAAATTATTCAAAAGGCCCAATAGATTAGTACAATGGACTCTGAGGACAATAAAGACCCTAGACTATAAGAAAATACTACTGTTCTAATCTATTGGAAGGTGTAACATATTTAAAAACGGCCTGGAACACGAAATTACGGAAAACCTGAATACTTCGCTGTGACCTAATAATTTTGAATTATTCAAAAGGCCCAATAGATTAGTACAATGGATTCTGACGACAATAAAGACCCTAGACTATAAGAAAATACTACTGTTCTAATCTATTGGAAGGTGTAAAATATTTTAAAACGGCCTGGAACACGAAATTACGGAAAACCTGAATACTTCGCTGTGACCTGTTAATTTTAAATTATTCAAAAGGCCCAATAGATTAGTACAATGGACTCTGACGACAATAAAGACCCTAGACTATAAGAAAATACTACTGTTCTAATCTATTGGAAGGTGTAAAATATTTAAAAACGGCCTGGAACACGAAATTACGGAAAACCTGAATACTTCGCTGTGACCTAATAATTTTGAATTATTTAAAAGGCCCAATAGATTAGTACTATGGACTCTGACGACAATAAAGACCCTAGACTATAAGAAAATACTACTGTTCTAATCTATTGGAAGGTGTAAAATATGTTAAAACGGCCTGGAACACGAAATTACGGAAAACCTGAATACTTCGCTGTGACCTGTTAATTTTAAATTATTCAAAAGGCCCAATAGATTAGTACAATGGACTCTGAGGACAATAAAGACCCTAGACTATAAGAAAATACTACTGTTCTAATCTATTGGAAGGTGTAAAATATTTAAAAACGGCCTGGAACACGAAATTACGGAAAACCTGAATACTTCGCTGTGACCTAATAATTTTGAATTATTTAAAAGGCCCAATAGATTAGTACTATGGACTCTGACGACAATAAAGACCCTAGACTATAAGAAAATACTACTGTTCTAATCTATTGGAAGGTGTAAAATATTTTAAAACGGCCTGGAACACGAAATTACGGAAAACCTGAATACTTCGCTGTGACCTGTTAATTTTAAATTATTCAAAAGGCCCAATAGATTAGTACAATGGACTCTGACGACAATAAAGACCCTAGACTATAAAAAAATACTACTGTTCTAATCTATTGGAAGGTGTAAAATATTTAAAAACGGCCTGGAACACGAAATTACGGAAAACCTGAATACTTCGCTGTGACCTAATAATTTTGAATTATTTAAAAGGCCCAATAGATTAGTACAATGGACTCTGACGACAATAAAGACCCTAGACTATAAGAAAATACTACTGTTCTAATCTATTGGAAGGTGTAAAATATTTTAAAACGGCCTGGAACACGAAATTACGGAAAACCTGAATACTTCGCTGTGACCTGTTAATTTTAAATTATTCAAAAGGCCCAATAGATTAGTACAATGGACTCTGAGGACAATAAAGACCCTAGACTATAAGAAAATACTACTGTTCTAATCTATTGGAAGGTGTAACATATTTAAAAACGGCCTGGAACACGAAATTACGGAAAACCTGAATACTTCGCTGTGACCTAATAATTTTGAATTATTCAAAAGGCCCAATAGATTAGTACAATGGATTCTGACGACAATAAAGACCCTAGACTATAAGAAAATACTACTGTTCTAATCTATTGGAAGGTGTAAAATATTTTAAAACGGCCTGGAACACGAAATTACGGAAAACCTGAATACTTCGCTGTGACCTGTTAATTTTAAATTATTCAAAAGGCCCAATAGATTAGTACAATGGACTCTGACGACAATAAAGACCCTAGACTATAAGAAAATACTACTGTTCTAATCTATTGGAAGGTGTAAAATATTTAAAAACGGCCTGGAACACGAAATTACGGAAAACCTGAATACTTCGCTGTGACCTAATAATTTTGAATTATTTAAAAGGCCCAATAGATTAGTACTATGGACTCTGACGACAATAAAGACCCTAGACTATAAGAAAATACTACTGTTCTAATCTATTGGAAGGTGTAAAATATTTTAAAACGGCCTGGAACACGAAATTACGGAAAACCTGAATACTTCGCTGTGACCTGTTAATTTTAAATTATTCAAAAGGCCCAATAGATTAGTACAATGGACTCTGAGGACAATAAAGACCCTAGACTATAAGAAAATACTACTGTTCTAATCTATTGGAAGGTGTAAAATATTTAAAAACGGCCTGGAACACGAAATTACGGAAAACCTGAATACTTCGCTGTGACCTAATAATTTTGAATTATTTAAAAGGCCCAATAGATTAGTACTATGGACTCTGACGACAATAAAGACCCTAGACTATAAGAAAATACTACTGTTCTAATCTATTGGAAGGTGTAAAATATTTTAAAACGGCCTGGAACACGAAATTACGGAAAACCTGAATACTTCGCTGTGACCTAATAATTTTGAATTATTTAAAAGGCCCAATAGATTAGTACAATGGACTCTGACGACAATAAAGACCCTAGACTATAAGAAAATACTACTGTTCTAATCTATTGTGATGTGTAAAATATTTTAAAACGTCCTGGGACACAAAATTACGGAAAACCTGAATACTTCGCTGTGACCTAATAATTTTGAATTATTTGCAAGGCCCAATAGATTAGTACAATGGATTCTGACGACAATAAAGACCCTAGACTATAAGAAAATACTACTGTTCTAATCTATTGGAAGGTGTAAAATATTTTAAAACGGCCTGGAACACGAAATTACGGAAAACCTGAATACTTCGCTGTGACCTGTTAATTTTAAATTATTCAAAAGGCCCAATAGATTAGTACAATGGACTCTGACGACAATAAAGACCCTAGACTATAAGAAAATACTACTGTTCTAATCTATTGGAAGGTGTAAAATATTTAAAAACGGCCTGGAACACGAAATTACGGAAAACCTGAATACTTCGCTGTGACCTAATAATTTTGAATTATTTAAAAGGCCCAATAGATTAGTACAATGGACTCTGACGACAATAAAGACCCTAGACTATAAGAAAATACTACTGTTCTAATCTATTGGAAGGTGTAAAATATTTTAAAACGGCCTGGAACACGAAATTACGGAAAACCTGAATACTTCGCTGTGACCTGTTAATTTTAAATTATTCAAAAGGCCCAATAGATTAGTACAATGGACTCTGAGGACAATAAAGACCCTAGACTATAAGAAAATACTACTGTTCTAATCTATTGGAAGGTGTAAAATATTTTAAAACGGCCTGGAACACGAAATTACGGAAAACCTGAATACTTCGCTGTGACCTGTTAATTTTAAATTATTCAAAAGGCCCAATAGATTAGTACAATGGACTCTGACGACAATAAAGACCCTAGACTATAAGAAAATACTACTGTTCTAATCTATTGGAAGGTGTAAAATATTTTAAAACGGCCTGGAACACGAAATTACGGAAAACCTGAATACTTCGCTGTGACCTAATAATTTTGAATTATTTAAAAGGCCCAATAGATTAGTACAATGGACTCTGACGACAATAAAGACCCTAGACTATAAGAAAATACTACTGTTCTAATCTATTGTGATGTGTAAAATATTTTAAAACGTCCTGGGACACAAAATTACGGAAAACCTGAATACTTCGCTGTGACCTAATAATTTTGAATTATTTGCAAGGCCCAATAGATTAGTACAATGGATTCTGACGACAATAAAGACCCTAGACTATGAGAAAATACTACTGTTCTAATCTATTGTGATGTGTAAAATATTTTAAAACGTCCTGGGACACAAAATTACGGAAAACCTGAATACTTCGCTGTGACCTAATAATTTTGAATTATTCAAAAGGCCCAATAGATTAGTTCAATGGACTCTGACGACAATAAAGACCCTAGACTATAAGAAAATACTACTGTTCTAATCTATTGTGATGTGTAAAATATTTTAAAACGTCCTGGGACACAAAATTACGGAAAACCTGAATACTTCGCTGTGACCTAATAATTTTGAATTATTTGCAAGGCCCAATAGATTAGTACAATGGATTCTGACGACAATAAAGACCCTAGACTATGAGAAAATACTACTGTTCTAATCTATTGTGACGTGTAAAATATTTTCAAACGGCCTGGAACACGAAATTACGGAAAACCTGAATACTTCGCTGTGACCTGTTAATTTTGAATTATTTGAAAGGCCCAATAGATTAGTACAATGGATTCTGACGACAATAAAGACCTTAGACTATAAGAAAATACGACTGTTCTAATCTATTGTGATGTGTAAAATATTTTAAAACGTCCTGGGACACAAAATTACGGAAAACCTGAATACTTCGCTGTGACCTAATAATTTTGAATTATTCAAAAGGCCCAATAGATTAGTACAATGGACTCTGACGACAATAAAGACCCTAGACTATAAGAAAATACTACTGTTCTAATCTATTGTGATGTGTAAAATATTTTAAAACGTCCTGGGACACAAAATTACGGAAAACCTGAATACTTCGCTGTGACCTAATAATTTTGAATTATTTGCAAGGCCCAATAGATTAGTACAATGGATTCTGACGACAATAAAGACCCTAGACTATGAGAAAATACTACTGTTCTAATCTATTGTGATGTGTAAAATATTTTAAAACGTCCTGGGACACAAAATTACGGAAAACCTGAATACTTCGCTGTGACCTAATAATTTTGAATTATTCAAAAGGCCCAATAGATTAGTTCAATGGACTCTGACGACAATAAAGACCCTAGACTATAAGAAAATACTACTGTTCTAATCTATTGTGATGTGTAAAATATTTTAAAACGTCCTGGGACACAAAATTACGGAAAACCTGAATACTTCGCTGTGACCTAATAATTTTGAATTATTTGCAAGGCCCAATAGATTAGTACAATGGATTCTGACGACAATAAAGACCCTAGACTATGAGAAAATACTACTGTTCTAATCTATTGTGACGTGTAAAATATTTTCAAACGGCCTGGAACACGAAATTACGGAAAACCTGAATACTTCGCTGTGACCTGTTAATTTTGAATTATTTGAAAGGCCCAATAGATTAGTACAATGGATTCTGACGACAATAAAGACCTTAGACTATAAGAAAATACGACTGTTCTAATCTATTGTGATGTGTAAAATATTTTAAAACGTCCTGGGACACAAAATTACGGAAAACCTGAATACTTCGCTGTGACCTAATAATTTTGAATTATTCAAAAGGCCCAATAGATTAGTACAATGGACTCTGACGACAATAAAGACCCTAGACATTAAGAAAATACTACTGTTCTAATCTATTGTGATGTGTAAAATATTTTAAAACGTCCTGGGACACAAAATTACGGAAAACCTGAATACTTCGCTGTGACCTAATAATTTTGAATTATTTAAACGGCCCAATAGATTAGTACAATGGATTCTGACGACAATAAAGACCCTAGACTATAAGAAAATACTACTGTTCTAATCTATTGTGATGTGTAAAATATTTTAAAACGTCCAGGGACACAAAATTACGGAAAACCTGAATACTTCGCTGTGACCTGGTCAATTTGTGATATTGGAAGCAGTTACCTGGGAAAAAATTATTTTGCCTAATTATATGTAATTATACATCACAAATTACTGTAACAGAGGTTAACATTTAAGCTTCTAGCTCGGTGGAATACGAAGGTAGATAAAAATTGATAAGGACCTTTTTTGTAGGCAATGAAATTTACTACAAAAAAGGTCCTTAAGTATTTTAGTGTAGGATTCATCCTTAACCTGGAAAAGGTCAAAGAAAATAAATACAGTTATATTTGAAAATTTGATTTCAAAATTCTCTTTTACTAAAATTGTAGGACAAGTTACAGAAATTGAGGTAAATTGATGAGGACCTTTTTTGTAGACAATTGAATTTACTAAAAAAAATGTATTATAACATTTTTTTATATAACGCATCCTTTAGCCATAGAAATGATTTAATTAAAATAGTTATTTAAAAAATTACCTCAGCGTTGCCCAATATTTTTACTATCAAATTTTCTTTATAAAAAAAAATTACTGACGTCGGCTGGGATTGAACCCGGGACCCGTGAGTTAGAAGTCTCGCCTCTGACCTACGGCGCCGACGTAGTAAATTTTTAATGACTAACTTAAAATGTTCCCTTTTATTGTTTAAATATTGATCTGGGAAAAAAGTCATCAGGAGCTTTTTTGTAGGAAATTTTACGCTCTACAAAAAAGGTATCTCTGACTTTTTTGATATTTTCAATCCTTGAGGCTTAAAATTAATAAAACACAATTCTAATGAATAATTTTTTTTAATTATCTTTATTTTAATTTAATATTTAAATACAATCTAACAAAAGTTATAATTAATTTCACAGTTGACTTATTTTTATAATTAACCTCATTTTTTTTACATTACATACATTTATTAATCTACAATAATGAAGACAGTTGATAATTTAAAGAAATTAATTATGTGCGTTCATCAAAAAAATAATTAACTCGATTTTTAAATTATTATTATTAATAATAACAATAATAATAATTGCTCATTTATTAGTAATACTTATTTTTATCTTTGATATGATTGTTATTATTAATTTTAATTATTATTATTATTATTAATACTTTGGTAAAATAAAAAAAAATTTGTTTGATTGCTTACGAATCTCATTTTGTTCAATGATTACTAATTTCTTTCTCTAATTAATAATTTTAATTGGAAGATTTTTTATTTTACTAAACCCCGCGAAATTTTCAAAAATTTAAATTTCGTTATTTTTTTATTTAATAAAAATTAAAATTCTAAGCGAATTTTTGAAATTACGTAAAAATTCCTCAGGATCTTTTTCGTAGGAAATTAAATTCTCTACAAAATTGCTTTCATTAATTTTTTTCGTATCCGTGATATTTCGCCCAGAATTTGAATTCAAAGTTCAAAAATTTTTCGTACAGGTTACGAAATTCTGTACGAAGTATTTTTTTCGAAATAATTTCAAAACTAACGTACAGATTGACTTCAAAATTTGATGAGCTACAGAACACAGCCCTCTTTTTCAATTCCCGCGAAAAAAATTCAAATAAATTAATTAGTTTTCCAGATATACGCAACTCGTACATCCGTACATCCGCCCGCGGGCTTAAATTTAAACGCGAACACTCAGAAATTGACTGATAATTTTTTTTTTCGTTGTTTATAAATTAGTTAATAATTTAATTGATCAGTTGATTGATTAATTTTTAAAATCAAAAATTTATGCCGCCTATGACTAGACATTTAAAAAAAAACCAACAAAATTAATCAATTAATTAAACATAAAAAAAGTCAAGAGCAAAGATGGCACTAATTTAATTTAATCAAAGTGTTGATCTTAAATACTAAATAATAAAAGCGTTTTTTAACATTAATTGATTGTTTGTTTCTTTGAATAATTTAATACCCATGTAATTAATAATTAAAAATATGTAACTATCAGCGATTGTCGTTTTTTAAAGTAATTATTAAGTTAATTAATAAATGTAAATTAATTGATTGATTTAAAAAAAATTGTGGGTGTCCACTTGTATGAAAAATTATTTTACGTTGGCGCGGTACGAAACTTGGCATCACGAGCCGAAGGCAAGCGCTGCCAACGCGCCGCTTTTCTACTCAGAGCGTCTTATCATTTAGCTTCTAGATCGCTAAAATATGAAGATACGTAAAAAGTGATGAGGACCTTTTTTGTAGACAATTAAATTTGCTACAAAAAAGGTTCTTAGGTATTTTAATGTAGGTCGCGTCCTTGAGGCGCAAAAGGACAAAGAAAATAAATGTAGAAATATTCGGAAATTAGTGATTTAATTTTTAAAAATTTAAAAATTAAATTGCGAGTGAAGTTACAGAATTTAAGGAAAATTGATAAAGACCTTTTTTGTAGGCAATTGAATTTGCTAAATAAAATGTATCTTAACATTTTTTCGTACAACGCATCCTTCAGCCGTAAAAATAATTTAATTAAAATAATTATTAAAAAAATTACGTCCGCGTTGCTCAATATTTTTACTTTCTAATTTTCTTTATAAAAAAAAAAATACTGACGTCGGCTGGGATCGAACCCGTGACCTGCGAGTTAGAAGTCTCGCCTCTGACCCACTAGGCCGACGTAGTAAATTTTTATTGACTAAGTTAAATTATTTAAATTTAATATTTAAATATTGATCTGGGAAAAAGTCATCAGGAGCTTTCTTGTAGGAAATTTTACGCTCTACAAAAAAGGTATCTTTGACTTTTTCGATATTTTCAATTCTCGATCCTCAAAATCGATAAAACAAAATTCCCATTGCTATTTTCTATCAATTTCATTACTCGAGCTTCTAACTCTCTACAATATGAAGATACGCAAAAATTGATGAGGACCTTTTTTGTAGACAATCAAATTTGCTACAAAAAAGGTCCTTATGTGTTTTAATGTAGGATGCGTCCTTAAGCCGCAAAAGGTCAGGGAAATAATCATAGAAAAATTTGAAAATTAGTGATTTGATTTTTTAAAATTTAAAAATTAAATTGCGGGTGAAGTTACAGAATTTAAGGAAAATTGATAAGGACCTTTTTTGTAGACAATTAAATTTGCTAAAAAAAATGTATCTTAACATTTTTTTGTACAACGCATCCTTCAGCCGTAAACGTTATTCAAATAAATACATAAATAAATAATTCTCAAAATTGACCCATACAAGTGGACATTTTATCAAAACGTTCAAATCTAAACAGTAATCGCCGGTCCTAGTTCCTTACTGACAACATAAAATTTATGTTTCTTACCAAAAAGTGCCCAAATCACAGCAATATTTTCAGTTATCAAATTAAATGGAATAATAGCCAGGGCACCGGAAATAAATACTAAGTACCTCATTAACCCAAAGCGGTTTAACGAGAATGATTTAACTACACCAAATATATACATATATATACTTATTGCACCGATGAACGCACAAAGTGCGTCCATTATCACCGGACAGTTGATAGGACAGAGTCCAGCCAACAGAATGTTTGAAGTACTAAGAGGTAAAGTTACCCACGAGTACCAGGAAATCGCTAGGAATATTTTTTTTTTCAAAGGAATTAGCTTGGAGTGTACGACTAAGTAGATACCTTGGATCCAGCGCTTGCGCTGCTGGATGAAGTCCGATATCGTGAATGGCGACTTTTCCCACATCTCGCCCTCGATGAAGTTGAAGGTGTACCCGAGGCTGTAGGCCTTCAGCGCGAAGAAACAGTCCTCGGCTATGGAACCGTCTAGCCCATTGTCAAAGGACACGTGTTTCTCGGCACCAGTCTGTCAGGTCAGAAGAAAATTAATTAAGGGGGGGGATAGGGTTTTAAAATTATTTTTTTTTTTATTTTTTTTCTGAATGAACAATATGTCGAGAATATTGTGTACAAATTTTAAATCAATCCGAGTAAAACTAACGGAGTTACAGCGTTTCAAATGACCGGCCGGTATACCTGATTTTTAAACCTGCCCGACCTGCCCCTACATACCCCTAGTAGAAATCAGCTGCAATTTTCTTTGTTCTTCCGAATCCCTTTCTCCGGCTGTGTGTCTTTCAAATGATGTAAACTGATGACTCAATATAAGTATAAAAATTCATATTCTTTTATTGATAGTTTATTTCAAATTTTCACGAATAAAAAACTTTAAATGGATTTTCCCGAAAACGTTATTTTTAAAGTCCGTGAACATCATAACTCAAAATGTACTGAACCGATCCCTTTGAAAATTTGAACATTACTTCTTCACATAAATCAACAGGTAACTACGAAGAGTTTTTTTTTGTTTTTCATTTTTTTCTATTTTTTAATAACAAATTAACCGCGATTTTTTGAGCTAAAATCGCGTTTTTCACTTCCAAGTGCTGCAAAAAATCGAAAAAAAAAAAAAAAAAAAAAACTCTTCGTGGTTACCTCGAGAAATACATCAACTTTAAAATGCATATCAATTTTTTTTTTCCGATGATCCGGTAACGAGTTATGATGTTCACCGCAAAACGACTTTTTTTCGAGGCGCCTCCGGAGATTCAACGTCACCGGCTTATTAATAAATATTTTTCGTTGAAAATTTTTTCTGATATTCTTTAAAAGTTGTACAATAATAAGTGATTAAGTTTAATAAAATTATATTACTCATCTCGCCGGGAAAAAATCACAAAAATATGCTTCTTTTTCGCCTTTAAAACCCTACTCCCCCTAAATGAATATCAGCTGGAGCTTAAATGAATTACTGACCTGGGTGACGACGTAGGAACCTTTCATACTAAAAAGCGGCCTGTGGAACATGACGAACTGGAACCTGAGCTTGCCCATGTCGTCAGCGACCCTGAAGCTGTCGGCCATGGTGGTGATCCAGTTGACGACATTCTCGTTCGCGTAAGTGATGAGACCCTGGCCGAAAGGATGCTTGCCGTCGAGGACAAAGTTCAGGATCCCGTGGATCGAGTTTTCTGTAAGAAGAGTTTCTTCGTCGAGATGGACGATCCAGTCATGGTCAGCCAGCTCGTTGACCCCGTCCTCGAGGCAGTACTGGAGCGCGCGCGCTTTGAACAAGGCCCCGGACTTGGTCCGGTACTCGCTCGGAACCACCAGCTCCCGGATTCTTCTGTGCGACATCAATCCAATCGGCTTGTCACTGACGACTTCTATCTGGAAGTTCTCCAGACCCGCGTCTATGCACTTGTTCAGGTTACGGGTCACATTCGTTTTGACCAACTGCGGATAATCCCCGCGGGTCACTACCCGTATGTTTATAAATGGCGCCAACAATGGCGAGCCTTTGAGCGTTACCTTGTCGGGAAACGCGTTGTATATTGTCAGTCCCAGGAAATTGAACAACGTTTGTGGCAGTGCCAGTAATGTTAGCAGTCTCAATAAATACAACAGCAAAGTTATGAAGCCATAACGCTCCCAGGAATCCACTACTGGCTTTGGTTCCGCGAATGAAAGTACTCCGGATGTGTATTCGAATGTTGTTATTAATAGTATTAGAAAACAACAATGTGACACGTGTTTTACTGTACTTGTTAATAGTATACCTGAAAAATAAATGAGATAATATTAATTAATGTAGGGCTTGTGGGTACTCTTTCCAGAGAGAATTTAATTTCCTACAATTTTTTACTCTTTGAATTTTTGGATAAAGTTGATAGTTTACGAGATAAATATACTGGATACTAATATATGTTCTTACTACTTCTGTAAATATCAATGAATATATGTCTTGTGGGTACTCATTCCAGAGGAAATTTAATTGCCTACAACTTTTGACTCTTTGAATTTTTTGATAAAGTTGATAGTTTACGAGATAAGTATACTGGCGACCGTCTTTTTCTTCTCATGCAATAATTTCTTGCGACAAAATTTCTCAGCAATAATTTCTCGAGGCAGATTTTCTCACCACAAATATGAAGAAACAACAGCAGGTAAACAACAGCGAGAAATTTTTGTGTCGGATCAATTTTTGTTTGAGTAATTATTGCTGAGAAATTTTTGCATGAGAAATTATTCCGGATTTATAAAGGCAGGGAGCCAGTATATTTATCTCACAAACTATTAATTTTATCCAAAAATTCTAAGAGTAAAAAATTGTCGAAAATTGAATTTCCTCTGGAAAGAGTACCCGCAAGACATATATTCATTGATATTTACAGAAGTTGTAAGAACATATATTAGTACCCAGTATATTTATCTCGTAAACTGTAAATATCAATGAATATATGTCTTGCGGGTACTCTTTCCAGAGGAAATTCAATTTCCGACAATTTTTTACTCTTAGAATTTTTTGATAAAGTTGCTAGTTTACGAGATAAATGTACTGGGTACAAAGATATGTTTTTATTACTTCTGTAAATATTATTAAAAATATATCTTGTGGGTACTCTTTCCAGAGGAAATTTAATTTCCTACAATTTTTGACTCTTTGAATTTTTTGATAAAATTGATAGTTTGCAAGATAAATATACTGGGTAATAATATATGTTTTTATTACTTCTATAAATATTAATAAAAATATGTCTTGTGGGTACTCTTTCTATATAAAATTTAATTTCCTACGATTTTTGCCTCTTTTAATTTTTTAAGAAAATTGATAGTTTGCGAGATAAATATACTGGGTGCTAATGTATGTTCTTACTACTTCTGTATATCAATGAATATATGTCTTGTGGGTGCTCTTTCCAGAGGAAATTTAATTCCCTAACACTTTCAACTTTTTGAAATTTTTCATAAAGTTGATAGTTTACGATATAAATATACTGGGTACTAATATATATTATTATTTTTGTAAATATCAATAAAAATATATCTTGTGGGTACTCGTTCCAGAGGAAATTTAATTCCCTACAACTTTTGACTCTTTGAAATTTTTCATAAAGTTGCTAGTTTACGAGATAAATACTTTAGGTACTAATGTATGTAATTATTACTACTTTTATAAATTTTAAAAATAATTAAAACTTGTGGGTACTCTTTCCAGAAGAAATTTAATGGGCATCAATAAAATTATACCGAAATTTTTATAATTTTGCAAAAATAAAAATTCATACATTTATGAAGTGCGAATAACCAACAAATTTCGCAAATACAATTGATAAAAATTTAGCACTATTTTAAAACCACAAATTAGTGTTTTTCGTAATTACGTAATTACGCAATTACTTACAATTACTACAAATAGTTTAATTTACCTGATAATATCGTCATGTTGTTGATAAAAAAATTTTAATTGTTCAAACTTTTATCTAGCGTCTTTATATTTATGTGAATATAATACATGTACATATATATGTGTATATATTTATATATATATGGCCTGGAGTCGGGACTAAAAAGTAATTAGTGGCGCTAGTGTCTAAGTCTAGCCGATAGTGGGATTTCCTAAATTACTGGAATACGATAAAATGTTCAATGATATTTTGACATTAGTTTCATATATTTATTTATTTATATAAATTAATAAATTATTAATTAATTAATCCAATTAAAATAAATTAAGAATGGAAAAAATTTACTACTGGTAATTTTTTTTAATTTATGAATATTAAAATTAAAATACTGGCGAAATTATTGAAGATATGATAAAAATGATGAGGAATGAATTTGTAGGAAATAAAATTCTCTATCGAAATGATTTCGATAAAATTTTTGATAAATTTTATAGTTTCCGAGGAATTTTGATTCAAAGTTTTGCTGTCAAATTACGAAAATTTTTTACTCGAACTGAATTTGAATTTTCAAGGAAAGTATCAGAGATACGATAAAAATGATGAGGACTAAATTTGTAGAGAATAAAATTTGACATCAAAATGGTGTCCGTGAATTTTTTGATAAATTTGATAGTTTTCGAGAAATTTTGAGTCAAAGTTAATTTACATTAAAACTACAAGTTTTCTACGAAAATTTTAAACTCTACAAACTTTGAATTCAAATTTTCGAGGAAACTATCAAAGATAAGATAAAAATGATCATGAATAAATTTGTAGGGAATAAAATTCTGTAAAAAAATGGTCTCAATCCATTTTTCTCTAAATATCATATTTTAGCTATTATTCGAATCCAAAATAAACTTCAGTCAAAACTAGGCTTCAAAATTCTTCCCACAAAATTTCTTATCAAAAAATATAAAATTCTGGGACAACTATCAAAGATACGATAAAAACTATCATGACCTTTTTTGTAGGAAATTCAATTTCCTTTAAAAAAGGTCCTTGTAAATTTTACCGTAAACTCATTAGTTTAGACAGAATTCAATATCAAAAGATAACTATATAAATTTATTGTTAAAATTCCGTTTAAAAAAAAAAATTAATTATTCAATAAATTATTTATTCAAAAAAGTGATATCACTAAATGGCCAGACTTTACAAACCGCACGACTTATAACTAATCCTTTGGGTATTGCTCCGTAAGAACGTGAATCTGATGAATTACTAGCATTATCTCCTTCTAACCATAAGTGTCCTTGCGGTACCTATTAATTACACCAATTAATTATCATACATACATAAAATGATAGACCATTCAATGCCCTGTAAAATGAGTACCCACATGCCGTACTTATATTCCACATATTTTTGATATATATGCAAAAATATATATAGGTCTTATAAAATATGAAAAATAAGTATGGCTTGTTGGTACTCATTTGAAAGGGCATCAAATTCTCTATCTAGTCATACATTCATATATCTATATATATTTATATTAGATGAGTAAAAATAATCTTACGACATAAGAAGTGAATCCGCAGTAAATTCTGTCACCTTCGACTCCACCAATACGCTTGCAAATAATTTCACGTGGATTTGTTGGACTTTTGGCAATTATTATATCTCCCTTTGACAGTTTATCAAAACGTGGAGATATATGTTCGGTAAATAATACATCATGTGTATGGATCGTTGGCTCCATTGATGGGCCGATGCACTAAAACGAAAATCATTACAGAGGATAAATTTTTACTTTGAAGTGAAATTGCTGAAGAACTATAGAATCTATTAAAAAGTTTATAAGGACCTTTTTTAAAGGAAATTTAATTTTACACAAATTTATTTCTCATCATTTTTACTGTATCTTTGATAGTTTTCAAGAAAATGGGAATTTAAAGTTTGTTAAGCCGGAAATTTTCATTATTTTGGTGAAAATTCACTTGGAATTAAAATTTCTTGGAAACTATCGAATTTATCAAGAAATTGATATGAATATTTTTTATAGGAAATTTCCTTTCCGACAAATTCATGTCTCTTCATTTCTACGGTATCTCTGATAGTTTCCTTGAAAACGGAATTTAAAGTTTGAAAAGTTGGAAATTTTCATAAGTTTTGTGAAAATTCACTTTGAATTGAAATTTCTTGGAAACTATCAGATTTATCAAAAAATTTCTATGGACTTTTTTTATAGAGAATTTTATTTCCTACACTTTTACTCCTTATCATTTTTATCGTATCTTCAATTCTTTACCCAGAATTTCAATTCAAAAATTTTAAAATTAATTCTAAAGAAAATTATAAAATTTTAAAAAGTTCCCGAAAATTCTTCAGAAATTTTCTTTTAAAAATTCAAAATTCCCATCAAATTATCCCCCTCCCCCACTCCCCCAAACCAAACAAAAAATTCAAAATTCAAATTTTCCCAAAAATTTCAGAATTTAATTTCCAAATTTTCTGAAAAATTCCCAGAATTTCCCTTTAAAAGAAAAACCACAAATAATTTCCTACAAAAATTTATTCCCACTATTTTCTTCACTTTCCAAAATTCTTATTTTCAAACTAAAAAATTTTCCCGCCACAGTTAAAATTTCCCGCGAATTTCAAATTACCCAGATGTCATTACTGTGAAATTTCAAATAAAAACAACAAACAATTAGTTTTTATTTACAATTACAGTGCGAGTCACATAACCCCCAAATTTTCCGAAATTTAAATTTTTAATTAAAAAAAACAACAATTTTTATTAATTAATTATAATTACAATTAAAAGTAATTAATCAAAATAATTACCATATAAAATTCTCCACCATAATTAAATGCGCAGTGCACAATACACGAGTATTTAATAACAGTGCCCGCAAAACTTAATATTTTAATAGATAAATTTTTAACCATTTTTTAAAAAATTTGAAAATCCCGCGGGAAAAATTTAAAATTTTAAAATTAATAATTTATCTCAACAAATAAAAAATTCTATTAGAACTTTAACCAAGAAAATTTAGTAAACAATCGATTACTCGACAGTTCGATATATCGAGAGTTCTAGAACACATATACATATATATATATATATCTTATATATTTTTTTATCTCATAAATATCACGACTCATTTTTTCCTACGAGTTGAAGTTTTCAGCAAAAAAAAAATTATCTAAAGATATAAAAATATATATGACGTGAAATTTTTATTACTCATTAAATAAAATTAATTAAAAGTGTTTTTTATATAAATATAAATATATATAAATATATATATAAATAATTACATAATAAAATTGAATATTTAAAAATTGTTTTGTTGGTTAGAAAAAAATTGTGATCAGTGAAATTAAAAATAGTTTTTTTAAAAATAATAACAAATGTAATTAACGATAAATAATTAAAGTTAATGATGTGGAAATTGAAATATATGAAATGTATGAATGATAAAATTTATTTTGCCATTTTTGGTTTCGATAATTTAATATTTTCTTAATTAATTTGAATTGTCAGTTTAATTAACGAGTACGTGGTGAAAAAAGTATTTAATTAATCGATTAATTGTTAATTGATTCGTGAGTAAGGTGAGAATTTTTTTTTATTAATTAGTCATTAAAATTATTTTAATTATGAAGTTTACAGAATTCAAAATTTGACACTGAAATTAGCCGATTAACTTTTGGATTTTTTTACCAGACAAATTTGCAAAAAAAAAAATATTTTGGAAAATTGCACTTATAGTTTTTTTGATTCTCTACATGTGCATTTTTTTAGTTTTTTTTTTTTTTTAAATTAAACTCTAGAAAATAAAATCCGAAAATTTTTAATTGTCTGCTAATGGAATCATAAAAATTTTTGGATTTTTTTTTTTTTGACAAATTAATTCAAAAAATAAAAAAACAAAAAAAATGCACATGTAGGAAATTTAAAAAACTACAGGTGGAATTTTTCAAAATAATTTTTTTTTTGTAAATTCGTTTTGTAAAAAAATTCAAAAATTATTTAACGTCGACTGACTCCAAAATCATTTTTTTTTTATTTTTTCTTTCAATGAGTAGATTTTGGGATTTGATTTATTATATAAGTATTTATATATATTTAGTTGTGATGATAAATATAGAAATTTGTCATATTTATATATATTTTATATAAAATTTTTGAACTAAGATTTGAAGATTTATAAATTTTTGACATGGAAATCAAAAATTTTTTTAATTGATTCATGTGTTATATGTATATATATTTATGTATATATATTGTAATATATGTTCATAAATTTAGCCATGAATTAAATTCCAATAAAACAACAACCAATATTTTTCCCAATAAAAAATTAGAATTTAAATTCCGTCTCTCCCTTAAATATCTCGGTAACTAACAAATATATCAAAAAAATCACTGATATCTTTTTTGTAGAAAATTTAATTATCTACAAATTTGTTCTTATACATTTTTGTCGTATCTTGATAAATTAACCCACTAATCTTATTTTAAACCCAACAACAAAAATAATTTTTTTTCTTCTACGATTTCTTATAAAATTATTTTGTAGAAAATTAAAATTTCATAGAAAAAAAAAAAATCTGTAATTTTTTTTTAAATTTACTTAATAGTTCACTCTTAATCTAAAGTAATCGAAATAAATCTAGTCAATTTAAATTTAATTTTATAGTTAATCGTCATGGGATTTTTATTTCTATGCTCTGATTCATTAAACTAAATATGTATATAGATATATACATATGTACATACATATGTATATGTAATACTAAGAAATAATAAATTTAAATTATTTTTTCACGAAAGTTTTTTAACAAAACAACAGATTAAATTTGTTTGAAATTTTTCTTAATAAAATTTTCTATGAAAAAAAAAAAAATTTTTTTAATAGATTGAAAAATATATAAATACTTGTAAGATAATAAAGAATAAATAATTTTTTTTTGACTTATCCTAAGATTAAGTGATTTACTTATGATAAAGAAACAAAGAGATAAGTTTTAGTAATAAGTTTGTTCTTTATTGTTATTATTATTTTTTTTTTTTTCACGTAATCGAGTGATAAGATTTATGAATTAACTAATAAATCTAGGGTAGCTTGTATTTTATCTGTATTTATTTATGTTTGTTCAAAAATACTTTTTTTAGGCATAGTTTCTATATTTTAAATTTTTGATAATTTTAAATTCGAATTCTCAGAAAATTATTGAAGTTACAAGAAAAAGTTTTAGACATTTTTTGTGGGGAATTTTATCCTTTACAAAATTATCTCAGTAACTTTTTCTTGTATCTCTAGTAGTTCGGCCAGAATTTTCAAAATATTGATTGATTACTTATATTTGCTGCGTGAGCCTATGGCGCGTGCTGCCAATACGCTCTAAATTAAAATTCTGACGAAACTATTGAACTTACAAAAAAAAGTTGTGATCATTTTTTGTAGGGAATTTTGTCCTCTACAAAATTATCTCAGTAACTTTTTATCGTAGCTCTGATAGTTTGGTCAGAATTTAATTTAAAAGTAAACGAAATCAAAATTAAAAAAATGAAATTTTGTAATCCACTTTTACTTAAAATTCTGACTAAAATCTTGAAGTTAAAAAAAAAAGTCATGAACATTTTTTGTTGGAAATTTTGTCCTCTACAAAATTATCTCAGTAACTTTTTTTCGTATCTCCAGCAGTTTAGCTAGAATTTTAAAAATACTGACAGACTACTAATTTTTGCTGCGCGAGCCTATGGCACGCGCTGCCAACATACTATGGATCAAAATTCTGACTAAACTATTGAATATACAAAAAAAAGTTGTTGACATTTTTTATAGGAAATTTCATCCTCTACAAAATTATCTCAGTGACTTTTCCTCGTATCTCGCGTAGTTTACCCAGAATTTAAAATAAAAAATTTATAAATTTATAATTACAGATAAATAAAAATATAAAAACAAACAATGGGTCGTTACACTGGTAAAAAATGTCGTTTATTGACGATGTTATGGCTGACAGCATTTTTTTTCCTAGTCGAAATAATAGTCGGTTACGTAACCAATTCGATGGCATTAATCGCGGATAGTTTTCATATGCTATCGGACGTTGCTGCCCTCGTTGTTGCATTTCTTTCTGTCAAAGTAAGTCTGCAGTTGATTAATACCTCAACTGATTAATTAATTAATTAATAACAAATAATTAATTACAGATGTCGCCAAAAAAATGGTCGAAAAATACATTTGGATGGGCACGTGCTGAAGTATTAGGTGCATTAGTTAATGCTGTATTTTTAGTCGCATTATGTTTTAGTATAACAGTTGAAGCTTGTAAGAGATTTATTGAAGTTGAAGAGATTCACGAAGCTAAATTACTTGTTATCGTTGGCGCATTGGGATTATTTGTTAATTTGATAGGCTTGTGTTTATTCCATGGTAAGTTTACTTCTCTACACTTCCTCTCAAATTATTATTAATGAAAAAACTCTACAAAGTCATTAATCCTGAGGTCTTTGCTGCATAAGCCGAAGGCTCGTGCTGCCAACACTTTTTTAAATTTAAGTTTCTGACTTAAATATCACAGTTATGAAAAAATTGATGAAGAGCTTTTTTGTTGGAAATTTAATTCCCTACAAAAATATCTCAGTAACTTTTTTTCGTATCTCTGATAGTTTACGTAGAAATTTAAATTCAAAGTTTTGGGGAACAAAAATTTTTTTTAAAAATATAAAAAAAATCAGTTTATTAAAATTCAAATTTCTGGCAGAAATATCAAACTTATGATAAAAGTGATCTGGACATTTTTTGTAGTAAATTAAATTCTCTACAAAAATATCTCAGTAACATTTTATCGTATCTCTGATAGTTTACCCAGAATTCAAATTCTTGGTTTGGGAAATAAAAATTTTTTTAAAAAGTATAAAAAAAATCAGTTTACTAAAATTGAAATTTTGTCAAAACTATCAAACTTACGGTAAAATTTACTCAGACCTTTTCCGTAGTAAATTCAATTCTCTACAAAATTATCTCAGTAACTTTTCCTCGTATCTCTGATATTTAACCCAGAAATCTAAAATATTATAAATCTCTCACTGTTTGCCGCACGAGCCAAAGGCGCGTGCTGCCAACCTGTCACTGACCGGCTTCCCACCCCCACAAAAAAATTCCTCCATATAACAGTACCTAAAATAAGTACTTTATACTAAATAATAAGTGTATTTTCCTCCAGAAAAAAAAGATAAAAAAATAATAAAACACGAAGAAATAAATTTATATCGACTGTGTCCTCTGTCATGTCCACACACGTGTCCTTACATCCTTCCTTCAACTTCCTATCTAGGTTTGACTCACTTCCTTTTCTACATGACCTCAATTTAAATTTTCCATCTAAAAATTAAAATTTTTTTAAAATTTAGAACATGGGAGTATGCACGGACACTCGCATGGAATATCAAGAAGTCACAATAGATTGAGTACACTAGTAGGTACTGATGAGAATGACCCTGACCCTGACCATGACCATGACCATGATCATGATCATGAGAATGATAAGAGTACAAGCAAGGGAACTTATCGCAGCGCGACTCCAGTAAAAAAAGCTCATGGGCACAGTCACGATGCGAGTCAGATGAACATGCGCGGAGTATTTCTTCACGTTTTGTCAGATGCTCTGGGATCAGTGATCGTCATTGTGTCGGCGCTGATTGTCTGGAAAACTCAGTGGGAGTACAGGTAATTAATTAGAAATTGATAGAAATTTTTAGTGGCAGTTTTATTAAATTATTTATTTTACAGGTTTTATATCGATCCAGCTTTGTCACTGCTCCTGGTACTTCTTATTCTAAGATCAGTGTGGCCGTTGCTGCAGGAATCGGCTTTGATTCTCTTGCAGACTGTGCCGACGCACATTCAGGTCATTTCATTTTTGGAGTTTTTTTTTTAGAAATTAAATTGCGGGTGAAGTTACGGGTTTTGGGGAAAATTTATGAGGACCTTTTTTGTAGGAAATTTAATTTACTACAAAAAAGGTCCTTAGGTATTTTAGTGTAGGATGCGACCTTAAGCCGGAAAAGGTCAAAGAAAGTAAATAAATAAATATTTTTAAATTGGGGAATTTGATTTTGAAATTTAAAAAATTTAATTACGGGAAAAGTTACGGAGATTAAGGAAAATTGATAAGGACCTTTCTTGTAGAAAATTTAATTCTCTACAAAAAAGATTCTGAGGTATTTTAGTGTAGGATGCGACCTTAGGTCGGAAAAGGTCAAAGAAAGTAAATAAATAAATATTTTTAAATTGGGGGATTTGATTTTGAAATTTTTAAAATTAAATTGCGGGAAAAGTTACGGAGATTAAGGAAAATTGATAAGGACCTTTCTTGTAGAGGATTGAATTTTCTATAAGAAAGGTCCTTAGGTATTTTAGTATAGGATGTGTCCTTAAGCAAGAAAAGATCAAAGAAAGTAAATAAAGAAATATTTTTAAATTTGAGAATTTGATTTTGAAATTTTTAAAATTAAATTGCGGGAAAAGTTACGGAGATTAAGGAAAATTTAAAAGGACCTTTCCTGTAGAAAATTTAATTTCCTACAAAAAAGGTCTTTAGGTATTTTAGTGTAGGATGTGACCTTAAGTCGGAAAAGGTCAAAGAAAGTAAAAAAATAAATATTTTTAAATTAGGGGATTTGATTTTGAAATTTTAAAAATTAAATTACGGGAAAAGTTACGGAGATTAAGGAAAATTGAAAAGGACCTTTCTTGTAGAGGATTAAATTTCCTACAAAAAAGGTCCTTATCCATTTTGACGTATAGTCAATACTTGGGCAATAAAAATAATAAAAATGATAATCATTTTATTTAACTGACACAAAAATTAAAAATTTATTTAAAAACAGGTTGAAGCCATTCAACAGCGACTGCTAGAAAACATTGACGGTGTATTAGCAGTACATGAATTCCACGTATGGCAATTGGCTGGTGATCGTATTATTGCCTCGGCACACATTCGCTGTAGGAATTTGTCCGAGTACATGAAAATCGCTGAACAAGTCAAAGAATTCTTCCATAATGAGGGCATACACTCTACGACAATACAACCAGAGTTTATAGAAGTAATTTTTATTTTTATTTCTATTGAAAAAAAAAAAATTATTTCTAATTAACATTTTTTTTATAGTATCATTCAAATAGTGAAGTTAAAGAAACTCCTACTGAAGACTGCGTATTAGATTGCCCTAAAACAGACAAACCATGCAATCAAGCAACTTGCTGTGGCCCATCTAAACAGGTATTTAATATTTTTAATTAATCATTCCGTCACCTCAATCATCAATTCAATGCGTAATTAAAGTTATGGCTCAGGTCATATTAAATTTATGTTCCTTATTCGAAGCCCTTTAGAATGAGTACCAACATGACTAGGTTCCGCTTAAAAAATTTTTGAAAAAAAAAAAATTCAAAAATTTTGCAATTTTTTTTTAATTTACATTTTCTTGGGTTCCTGGAGAAATTTCCTCTAGAATGAGTACCCACAAGCCATAACTCTGATGAATTTTTAAAAATGTGGAAAGCCAAAATTATGCATTGAATAAATAAATAATCCATCCTAAATTTAAAAAATTATCCTTCAGTATGATCTCAAGAGAAATCCTCCACCTTTATCACTTTTTGGCCGTTGTTGCGAAGCATTACAGTCCGAATCCAGTTCCATTGATTATTCGTAATCCAAAAATCCATTTTTTTTTTTTTTATCAAAATAGGGCAGCATTGAATAATTACATGGCCATTTTACCCAAATATTTAATACTGCCCTCATTAGTTTGCATATTTTTTTACGCTTCTAGTAAGAATAGAAACTTTTACTGACGTTGGCAGCACTCACCTTAGGCTTTCGCGACAAACAATAATCCCTAACACTATTTCCTACTAAAAAAACTGATTACATTTAGTGACAGTAACGATGTGTATTTTTTAATTAAAATTACACAATTTTACTTACCTTGTCATCACGGACCTTCGGCTTTGGCATCAAAGAAAACCTTCTATGACTACTTTTTACTAAATACGCTAGTGATTACTTTGAATTAATAATAAAATTCCTGATGTTTATCACATAATGACAAGTTCACTTACGTTGGCAGCACAAACCTTCGGCTTCTGCAGCCAAAGTTTTTTCTTACGACTTATTTTAACTACACAATCTATTGATTACTTTTCTTAGACCATAAAAATAACAATATTGAGTGTAATAATCCAATGTCACTAACGTTGACAGCACTGACCTTAGGCCTATGTCGCAAAGAACACTTCCTATGACCAATTTTTACTCAATCAACTAATAATTACGTTTACTTTATAATAAAAATTTGAATTTTCATTACAAAAAGACAATCACACTTACATTGAGTGCACGAGCCTTCGGCTTCTGTAGCCAAAACGTCCCTTCTTTCGACTTATCTTTATTAAATAATCTATTAACTACTTTTTTGACAGTAAAATATCAACACTGAGTATAAAAAGTCAATTTAACTTTCATTGGCAACACAAGCCTTTGGCTTATGCGGCAAATATCACTTCTTATGACTAATTTTTACTGAATCAATTAACAATTACGTTAACATTAAAATGGAAATTCAAATTTTCATGACAAAAAGACAATTTTGCCTACATTGGCAGCACTAGCCTTTGGCTTATGCAGCAGATATCACTCCCTATGACTAATTTGCACCAAATAAATAACAATTACGGTGACTTTCTAAAAAAATTTAAATTTCCATCATAAAAAGACAATTTTGCTTACGTTGGCAGCACAAGCCTTTGGCCTATGCGGCAAATATCACTTCCTATGACTAATTTTCACTAACTAACCTGATGATTGCGTTTATTTTACCATAACAATTCAAGTTTTCATCACAAAAAGACGATTTTGCTTATGTTGGCAGCACAAGCCTTTGGTTTCTGCGGCAAGTATCATTTCCTATGCCTAATTTACACTAACTAACCTGATAATGGCGTTAATTTTACCATAACAATTCAAGTTTTCATCACAAAGAGACGATTTCGCTTATGTTGGCAGCACAAGCCTTTGGCTTATGCGGCAAACAAGACTCGCTACCACAAATTCTTACTAGACGCGGTAATAAATGGCTTGAAATTAATACTAAAAATGTATATTTACTTATTTTAAGGGCCGTGAAACACCATCACCAGGTGAAACACCATATATGTGTAGACAACGTAATAGCTTAGCCCGTTCAAATATTGCAATAAGTGGTATCGGTTTTAACAGTAACGTAGTAGGTGGTAGTGGACAAGAAAATCAGGAAGTTAATGAAATGGAACGTGGATATTTACTGTCACAATTCCGTCCGACTGCACCAAATGATCCTCAAGTTTAAATAATTATTAATTATAAGTTAATAGACCAATAAAAAATTTGAGAATTTTTTTTTTTATTGACCCAAATTTTTGCAAACAATTCAGAAAGATTATAATTATTATTGATTAATAAGTAATTATTTAATAGAACTGATCATTATTATAGTGATAAAATTTTTTACTGTTTTAAATGTACGCTAATTTTTAAAAAGAAATTTTTCATTACCATATAAATTTACTGAACTATCGATGCATCGTTTTTCAATTTTTTTCTATGTAAATACAAAACTTAATAAATAAATTTTAAAAATATATTTTTTATTTATTTATATATTAGACTGTGCCGAAAAAACCGACTATTTTTTTCGTGAATGGTCTTAAAATTTTGGTGAATGGTACAAAAATTAAGGTCCTGTTTAAATTTGAGCCCTTAATATTAATATCAAGAGGTCGCTAATCGTAACTTTTCATTTCCCATTTAAATAACATGGGAAATTTTTTTTTTTCATTTGGAATTTTATAACTCGTCAGCGAATCAGTGGATCGAAAAGGTCGACTTACATTTTTTGTTGGAAATTGAACGCTCTAAAAAAAAGGTCTCTTATTATTTTTCGATAAATTTAAGTTTTCAAAAGTTATTCGAGGTCAAAGTTGAATCCATAGTAAATTTTAGTATTATGTGACTTTTCCGGCGAAACTATCAAAGTTTTCACAAAATGTTATCAGACCTTTTTTGTCGGTCATTTTATTTCCTACAACTTATCTCTGACAAAGTTTTCAAAATTCCTGAAAGCTCTTTAGCTATTTGCATTTAAATGTCAATTTGACAGGAAATCCTCTGGCCGATTTTAATTCATTACTTTTCAATGCGAATAACTAAAGAACTTTCAAAAATTTCGGAAAATTTGTAAAAGATAATTTGTAGGAAATAAAATCATCTACAAAAAAGGTCCTATAACATTTTGTGATAAGTCTGATAGTTTCGCCGGAAATGTCACATAATACTAAAATTCACTATAAATTTAACTTCGGCCTCGAATAACTTTTGAAAAATTAAATTTATGGAAAAACAATAAGAGACCTTTTTTGTAGAGCGTTCAATTTCCTACAGACAATATTCATCGAACTTTCCAATCCACTGATTCGTTGACGAGTTATAAAATTCCACAGAAAAAACAAAATTTTCCATTTTATTGAAATGAGATATGAAAAATTACGAGTAACGACCTTTTAATGTTAATACTGACACAGTATAATAGATATAATATATATACATATGATTTGTAAATTACATAAAAAATTCGAATACAAACATTAAAGTTATTAACAACAATGAGGCAACGACGCCCCCAGCGCCATCTACAAAAAACAAAATTTCGATAATTTACAAACTTCTAATCTTATAAATTGATACAAACATCAAACTTACCGCAATATGTCTCATTTAATCTCGTAAACCCTTCAGCACAAGTGCATTGACTACGACAATCAACACTAGCATAGTGGGATGTGACGAAACATTGACTCACATGATCACAATCGTCACCTAATTTTTTCGTCACATGGCATTTGCTGCCATGATGATGTTGTCCGGCACTGCATTGACATTTTTTTCCTTCGCCGTTGCCAGTGCCATCTGTCGCGCTTGATATACAAACTGCATTTTCGGTGTGCGCATGACATTGTATGTCGTACTCACATTGTTTGTCGAACAAAGAAACTGCAATGAAAAGTTTTTCATAGAATTTCGTAAATTTATGTGACGATGCACTATAGCAATAAACAAACCGGCTACGCAGCGCCCGGTTGATTGTTTAACATAATTTTCTTTGCATTGACACTTATGATCAACGCAACGGGCGTTTTCTATCGCTGAACAATCATTGTTGCTGATACAAAATGCATCGAGCCCTTGTTTGCATCGACCGTCATGAGAAAAGTAATCTTTTATACATTGACACTTATTATCAATACACTTTGTATTAAGAAGTTGCATACAATTGTCGTCGTTGTCGCACTGAGCGCCAATATCTGAAACAAAGCGATTTACTATGTACTACAACATAGCCTCGAACTCAAACAATGAACAAACAATGCATTGACACAAATTTTAAATAAACAAACATTGTTTGCGTTGGTACCTTGTGCGCTGTGGACACAAGCGGTTCTTCTGAACGCATAGTGAAAGTCAGCAGGGCAACCACATTTATGGTCCCAACAAACAATATCCTTGTATGACTCATCCAGCCGACACTTGTTAAACAAACACGAGCATTGTTCATCTTGTTCACACGGTTCGCCATAAGATCTCACTGTAAATCCATAAATATTAAAAATATTGTTCGAGTCAATGTAATTGTTTTATTGTTTTTAAAGTGTACCGGGAATACAGCGATCGATCGAAGCAAAAATATGTCTCGGGTGACAAATACAATGCCCAGTTGTCGCACACATGGAATTGTTTGCTCGACATTCGCTGCCCGAACAAGGCGCTCCGATTCCAGGCAAACAATATTTTCCTACTTCATAGTAATATTGTTTACAGCTGCATTGACTATTAGTACACTCCGTATTCACGAGAGAACAGTCCGTGTTGTTCGAACAATGGCCACCTAGATCTGAAACTAAGATTGCGACAAATAAACAAACAATAAAAGTCCATTGTTTTGGGTTGTATAAAATAATCGATTGTTTGTTATAAGTGTTGAACTAGATGAATTACTTTGTTTGGTGATTACTGACAAGTTCTGACAAGAAACAATGAGAAAAATTCAACTAATTCTATTAGAACAAAAGGAACAAAGTTATGTATCATGAGGTTTCTTTAGAAAACAATCAAATAATCAAAGCTTTGTATAAACAATACATTCGTCCTACCTTTTGGAGCAGAAACACAAGAATATCTTTCGGGGTCATAAAGATAGTCAGCTGGGCAATCACATTTGTTGTTCAAACAAACGAGATCTTTGTTCGTCCCGCCTAAGTAACAGTTTGTTTCATGCTTACAAGAACATTGTTCGTTTATTTCACATGATTCGTAGAGTGCTTTTGCTGTAGAATATTAAACATTTAAATTACACATTGTTTATATACAAACAATCAATTTATCTTTGTTTGAACCTACTTGGAACACATTGTTCGACAGATAACTTAACGTGATTGGATTCACAACTGCAACCATTGAATAGCGAACAGTATGAATTGGTCGCGCTGCAGTTACTGCTCAAAGAACAAGAAGCGCCGATTCCAAGCAAACATTTATTGTTTTTTATAAAATGATTTTCAGGACACGCGCATTGTTTGTTAATACACCGCGAGTTTGGAACAGTCAGACAGTTGTCATTTGTTTCACACTCGTCATTTAATTCTGAAATGATTCTATTTGTTACGACCGAACTTAAATTCGTATCAAACAATGAAAAGATTTTCATTGTTCTGTACTTTGTTTGTTTACCTTTTGCACTTTTAATGCAGGAATTTTTACTGGGCACGTAATGATAACCTTCGGAACAGGAACAAAGTTTTTCTTTGCAGGTAAGATCGACATATGTCTCATTAACAATGCAGTTATCATTGTTTTGACATGCGCATTGTATGTCATGCTGACAAGAATCTCCGTGAGACAGACCTGGAAATAAAATTTTTGAAACAATAGAACCCTGGGAAGGGATTTGGGCGTTTGTTGGCAGCACTCGCCTTAGGCTCGTGCAGCCAATCGGCGCGCTAGAGGTCATTCAATCACTCAGTAATAAAACTTACGTTCCAAACATTGTTTGTTGTCCAAATTAACATGAGAGTAACGGCATTGACAATTGTTCTCAATGCAACTTGAGTGATCCATTAGACAATCGCTGTCACCTTCACACCCTGTTCCAATTAACGCAATACAATTTCCATTCTGCTCAAAATAACCTTCCTCACAGACGCATTTGTCATGTAAACAATGCGACCCTCTTAGATTTTCACAATCTAAAGTTTTATTGCATTTGTCACCAAGAACTGAAACGAAATCAATGCAATTTAATTCTACGAATTAAAAAACTTTACTATGTACGATAACAACAAATGAATATTACCAGTAGCTGATGCACTTTGATACAAATATGTGAAAGTTAGTAAATAAACACTAATTATTGCAATCCATTTATTCAAATTAGACATTTTCGGTCTCTGATTTTTTTCAATCTGCTACTGGAGCCGTAGAATGAAAAGAAAAGTCAATTACTTTAAATTCAAAGTTCGATTTTATATTGCGTTTAATTTCAATCATTGATAGACCTCTATAATCTGGATTTGGTGATAAGCGAGTGATAGCGCTATCATATGTAAAGATATTCGCGATTATTCAAAATAAATTATTGCGTTTATTTAAAGATACGTTAAGATTTTTGTATTTAATCCAAGATAAATTGGACTCGGCGCCCGAATAGGTCATGTTTGATCATAACCTTCAAAGTTACCCTCATATTTTTTGGGTACACACGTCCCGTAGATCCCCATCTTCTCCTAGTCGAAACCTACATCGGAAAATGTAATCAAGTGACGACCAGGCTGTAGGTTAACTGGACGTTCAAAGAACTCCTGCATTGATATTTAGTGACTAATCACAATCACAATCACTATAAATCCTTGCATTATTGGTCTAAAATATCTTCCGTCTCAGGAAATAAAGAGACTCTGGACAAATTAGGCTTAGGAAGGCCTGCCCATGGCGCCCATTCCCCGTAGTGGTCAACAGGCCGCTTCGAAATAGAATGATAAGACGCAACTTTGTCTTTTTACACTAAAACAGACCCTAAGCAACAGACTTTTCCAAGCTTTCGGGTATTTTGATTTTTTTTAGTCAAAACAAAGATGGCGCCCACTCGGAAAACTCGAGTTATCAACAAAATTGCGAATAAAAAGCGATTGGAAAATGAAATTTGTGAAAAAAAAACACTAGAATTAATATTTTTATTAAATTATCGGAAAAAAATTACACTGTAACAATAATATCTTATTAAAATATATATTTGATAGTAAACATTGAAATCATTAATAAAATTGAAGCGACAATACTTCCTGCGCCACCTGTAAAAACACAAATTTGATAAGAGAAATAACAATAATTATATAGATAAATTAAAATATTCAACTTACTGCAATAAGTATCATTTAGTGCCTTATATTCTTCAGAACAAATGCATTGATTTTGACATTTAACCGTCTCAGGTTTGGATGTGACGAAACATTCATACAAATTATCACAATTTTCGCCTAATTTTTTAGTTGCATAGCAGCCGTTGCCTTGATAGTGTTGACCGTCGCTGCATTGACACTGCTTTTGTTTTTCGCTATCAGCGCCATCTGTTGGATGTAATGATTTACAAATTGCATTTGGTGTGAGCTCAGTACATTGTACATCATAGTCACATCCCTCGTTGAAAGCAGAAACTGGAATGAAAATAAAAAACCAGTAACTTTTGTAACTGCATTGATTTTGGATGACGATGTAAGTTGATAACAAACAAACCTGGCATGCAGCGTGTAGTTGATACTTGAACGTTATGGACCATACAGTTACAAGTTTCATCAATACACCGAGCATTTATTACCCCTGAACAATCATCGTCACCTGAACAAGGTGTGTTTAAAGCTTGTTTGCAGCGACCATCAGATAGAAAGTAATTTTCGATGCATGAACATTTTTTATCAATGCAGTTTAATTTACTTTCTGTATCACAATCTGCGATATTGCTGCAAGAAGCGCCAAGGTTTCCAACACATTTTCCATTTTTCTGGCAATAATCATTTTTGCATACGCAATTATTTTTTTGACAATTTGTATACATTACGGAACCACAATCTTCATTTTTTTCACAGAAATCGTCAACAGCTAAAGCGAATTTCAGTATAAAAGTATTTTTTTTTCAATCAAAACCATAAAAAATATGGGCGCCACTGACTTACCTGCAGCGTTTCTTATACAAGAAGTTTTATTTAGAGCTAAATGCATGTCTTTTGGACAAGAACATTTTTTGTCTGAACAAGAGACATTTTCAATGTTACAATCTGAAGGTTTGTCGCAGGAAGCGCCAAGTTCTGCAACGCATTTTTCACTGCTTGCAAAATACTGTTTCTGGCACTTACATTTGTTGCCTGAACAATTTGTATGCATTACGGCACTACAATCTTTATCTTCTTCACATAAATCGGAAGGAACTAAAACAAAATCAAGTTCATAAACTTTCTTTATTACAAGACCCGGGAAAATATGGGCGCCACTGCATTACCTATAGCGTTTTTTATACAAGAGGTTTCATTTAGAGCTAAATGCATATTTTTTGGGCAACTGCATTTAGAGGCAGTACAAAGAGAATTAATCACTCGACAGTCGCTGTTACGTGAACAATCGGCGCCAAATCCTTTGACGCATTCTTCGTTTTGCACAAAGTGATTTTTCGCGCATGTGCATTTTTTATTAGAGCAAATTGAATATCTTAGTAATTTACAGTTGTCATCGGTATCGCATTGGTCATTTAAAGCTGAAATAGTAGTCGAAGAATGTACTCAAAATTTTATTCTAACCTCTCAAACTTTTTACCTTTTGCAGTATGAACACAAGAGAATTTTTCGGGAATATAATGGTAATCGTTTGGACATTCGCATTTTTCGGAACAAACAAGATCAATATAAGTCTCGTTCAGGAAACAATGGGGGTAGTTTTTACAGGCACATTGTTTTTGATCGGTACAAGAATTTCCGTAACTGGAAACTGTAAAAAAATCATTTGTATTTTTGTTTTTGTCGAGAATTGTTTAACAAAGAAACTTACTCTCCTTGCATTGTTTGTTGGACAAAGCAACGTATTGCTTTTCACACTGACAAGTGCTTCCGTAACATAAAGTATTCAAAAGTTGACAATCATTATTTTGTTTACACGGAATTCCGATTGTTGCAACACATTGTTTGCCTTGTTCCACATAGTTCTCTATACACTCGCACTTACTACTATTAGAACAAATTGAGTGCATAACATTCTGACAATCTTGAGATAGTTCACAAAAATCACCAGGAGCTAAAAAAAAGTTCCACAACTTATTTGTATTGTTTACAATATTGTACAATCGAAACTGGGCGCCATTGATTTACCTGTAGCGTTTCTTACGCAAGAAGTTTCATCTACAGCTAAATGCATGTTTTCTGGACAAGAACATTTTTTGTCTGAACAAATGGCATATTCAATATTACAATCTGTATGTTCGTTGCAGGGTGCGTTAAGTTTTACAACGCATTTATCATATATCGCGGAATAATTTCCTTTACACATACATTTGTTATTCTCACAACTTGTATGCATTATGGGACTACAATCTTTATGTTCTTCACAGAAATCGAGGGGAGCTGTACCGAAATTCAATCTATAAGTATTTTTTATTACCAAATCAATAATAAATATGGGCGCCATTGACTTACCTCTAGCGTTTTTTATACAAGAAGTTTTATTTTTATCTAAATGCATGTTTTCTGGACAAAAACATTTCTTGTCAGAACAAAAGACATTTTCAATGTTACAATCTGAAGGTTCTTCACAATAAGCGCCAAGTTCTGCAACGCATCTTTCATCGCTTACAAAATACGGTCCCTGGCACTCACATTTTTTATCATCACAACTTGTATGCATTACGGCACTACAATCGTCATCTTTTTCACAGAAATCGAAGGGAACTGAAACAAAATCAAATTAATAAACTTTCTTTATTAAAAGACCCGTAATAAATATGGGCGCCATTGCATTACCTGTAGCGTTTTTTATACAAGAGGTTTCATTTAGAGCTAAATGCATATTTTTTGGGCAACTGCATTTATTTCCAGTACACTCAGAATCAATTACCATGCACTCAGATTTATTTGTACAATCTGCGCCCATTCCTTTAACGCATTGTTTGTTCTGTTCAAAATAATTATTTTCACACTCGCATTTACTACTAGAACAATTTGAGTGCTCAACTTTCTGACAATCTTCAGCTCGTTCACAAAAATCACCAAGAGCTAAAACAATATTGATAAACTTGTTTACATTGTTTTTGAGCAAGAACAATGAAAACTGGGCGCCATTGACTTACCTGTAGCGTTTCTTATACAAGAAGTTTTATTTTCAGCTAAATGCATGTTTTCTGGACAAAAACATTTCTTGTCAGAACAAAAGACATTTTCTATGTTACAATCTGAAGGTTTTTCACAATAAGCGCCAAGTTCTGCAACGCATTTTTCATTGCTTGCAAAATACGGTTCCTGGCACTCACATTTTTTATCATCACAACTTGTATGCATTACGGCACTACAATCGTCATCTTTTTCACAGAAATCAAAGGGAACTGAAACAGAATCAAATTAATAGACTTTCTTTATTATTATAATACCCGTAGGAAATATGGGCGCCATTGACTTACCTGCAGCGTTTCTTATACAATAGGATCGATTATTAGCTGGATGCATATTTTCTAAGCAGTGGCATTTTTTTTCAGTACACTCTGAACCAATTACCTTACACTCGGAATCCTGTGTACAATTTGCGCCTATTCCTTTAACGCATTGTTCGTCCTGTTCAAAATAATTATCTTTACACTCGCACTTGCCACTAGAACAATCTGAGTGCTCAACATTCTGACAATCTTTAGCTTGTTCACAAAAATCACCAAGAGCTAAAACAATATTGATAAACTTATTTACATTATTTCTGATCCCGAACAATGGAAACTGGGCGCCATCTAATTACCTATAGCGGTTTTTATACAAGAAGTTTTATTTCTAGCTAAATGCATGTTTTCTGGACAAAAACATTTCTTGTCTAAACAAGAGACATTTTCAATGTTACAGTCTGAAGGTTTTTCACAATGGGCGCCAAGAGTTGCAGTGCATTTTCCATATGAAAAAGTATATGAACGTTTGCAAACACATTTATGACGACGTGAACAACGACCGTTTATTGAAGCACAATCGCTATCTGTACTGCATTTATCTCCATGACCTAATATTGTTCCGTTAAATTAATAAATAATTATCAAAATTAGGCAAATGCAAATAATTCAAATTTCGAAAGTATTCGAACCGAAAAATTCAAATTATTGGTAACATTTGATTTCAAATTAATCAATTCAAATTCGGTGTTCGGTTCGAATAAGTTAATTTGAACTATTCTTGCACCGCTCATGCGTATCAGAAAAATCTGGATAAAATAAAGTCCCGAGAAACTTTTTATTGTCAAGTGAAAATAAAAAAAAATCATTACCACGAAGAGAAGAATTCCTGGGTAGCCCAGATGAATTTTTGACAATTATAAAGCAAATAATCAATGCAAATATCCACTTATTTAATTTTAACATATCGATATTAGACCCGGAATTTATTTTACTGGAAAAAATTTGAGAACTGTCTTATGTAAATTTAATTTTGCCTTTTATATAAATTGATATCAAGATGTAATAAATATTCAACACTATCTGATCCAGTCGATAATTTCAGCTGATAGTGCTATCGAATTTGGTTATATTCGATTATCTAAATACCCAAAATACCAACAGGGCTAATTGTATATTTGTATATAATTGATTTGTACTCGAATTCTCGGAAATGATAAATCCGTTATATAAAACTTTATAATATTACAGTATTGCAATCTCTTAATTAGCGATAACGACACTGTGAATAATGTTTTTTTTATCATGATTATGATAACTAGCGGGATAAAGATTTATATATTAGCAAATTTTATTAAAAGTATTTTTTTAAGAAAAGATTTGCAAAACAACAAGAGATAATTTTTATAACTTTTTTTACGAATATTGATTGTGATCAATTTAATTGAGACTGACTGACTAAAACTTGGTATCTCAAGTCCTAGTTTAGCAGAACGAGCCTACATTTGCCTAAATTGTCATCCCCAATTATCAGAAGAATTATTTCTAGAGTTTTCGTATTTCTTTGACTAGAAGACATCATTAGGAATAAAAAACGTCGCTACTACTATCTGGTCAAAGTATTGGACATAATTCAGAAAAATCGCGATCAGCATCAGTCATCGCTCACTTAAAATATTCAATATCGCTTTCTGCGTAAATACAAATTTGAATCTAATTCGTATCTTAATTAGATCCCAAGATGGTCCGTGACGATAAATTATAAATTATAGCAATAATTTATAAAAAATAAAATTTTTTTTTTCGTGAATTCTACTCGGCAAGGATTTACTATAGACAAAAAAAATCAGCGTAGCAACAGAACAATTATTTACCAAGTTATAAACAATCAAAAATGGCGCTTAAATTTATACCCCTCCAAAACCACGTTTTTTAGGCTTCAATTGTTTATATCTCGGGTAAAAAATTTTTTAGGTTCATGAAATTTTGGATAGCAATAGAAGAGACTTTAATCTAACGATCTATATGTTTCATGTTCTAATACGATTTTTTTAAACACAAGCCCTAGCAGATCCGAATTACAGTAAATTACAGCAATTTACCGTAAATTACCGCAACTTACCGTAATTTCGCCGAAACTCTACGATAATTTACCGTAGATTACCGTGATCTACCGCAATTTACCGTAATTTCGCCGAAAATCTACGATAATTTACCGTAGATTACCGTGATTTACCGCAATTTACCGTAAATTGCGGCAAATTACCGTACCTTGCGGTAATTTACGGTAAATTACCGTAGATTTTCGGCGAAATTATGGTAAATTGCGGTAATTTACGGTAAATTGCTGTAATTTACCGTAATTCGGATCTGCTAGGGTAACATCTAACACCGCAAAATAAGATCATACTACGGGAAAAATAGCGTAAATATACTGGAATAGAAATACGGCATTCTATATTGATGAATGTAGATCAAATTATTAATTTTTTACATTTATTAGAAAAAATCAAAGTAGATCGAAAAATTAAAAAATTATTAAATTGTATAGATTCTAATCTATACCTTTAATGTGAGAAAATCTAAGTTATCTGAATACTTATAATGATATCAATGTAGATCTACAATTTGAAAGTTCGGTCAACACCGATGAGAACAGATTTCTTTACGATTTGAATAATATCCAGCACTACACAATACTAAATCCTAAAGACACGGTACCGAAATGTCAAGTAAAGTCAGTTGTTTACAGTCAAATATCCGATTATCAACAGACATTCCAGTGAAAAGCTTCACATTACAGTAAAATACAGCAAATTTACCGCAATTTTATGGTGGAATACCGCAATTTTACAAAACTTCTACGGTAAAGTACTGCACTGTTACCACAACTTTACGGCAAAAATGCGGCACTTTGCCGTAAATTACGGAAATTTACCGTAATTCGGATCCGCTGGGGGTTATTCATGTTTTAAATTTAGGGTCAATACTTTATGACCCGATAGTAGGTACAGTTATTTCCAACAAAAAAAAAGTTAAGGGCAAGTTTCCATAAAAATACTCGAGTGTCCTCCATATTAAGTCTCGAATGAGTCATAAAAGTCAAAAATAAAAATTTTCTGGGACTTTCTGGGGTTTCTTCCACCAGAGGGCATCATAACAAACGAAAAAACGTCTGTCTAATTCGTTAATTAATCAAATTTTAATACGGCTATGACGCTACTTTTAGGTTATGAAATATTTTCAACAAGCGGGGGTAGGGGGGGGGGCTTTGACAAGACCCTTAATTTTCCAAGGCATATATTTTTCTCCCATTCTAATTACATTACATTAATATTTATATTATTTTGTTCACCTAGTTATTAATTAATTTTCATACTCGAGGATCGTGACTTATAACCTTGACCTCTGAGCCACAATATAAACCTATAATAACTATTATATTGTACAACAGCGTTTAAATAACGCAAAACTCAATTCCATTTTAATCCACCCCATTTCTACCCAGTCTCCCTCCCCCAAACGACCTGACGTGTGTTCACACACGCGATCCAATAATACAAAACGACTAAATAACTCAGTGTTCAAATTACACTGTAAATTGTATTTTACAAATTAACATTAATATTACTTTTTTATCTCCATACTTATTTTATATTATTTTTATTTCCGTTTTATTGATTGCTATTGATATGAATATCATATTTTATGAGGGATATATATATTAGACTGTGCTAGAAAAAAGCGACTACTTTTTTTCAGAAATGGTCTTAAAATTTGGTGGATACCAAAATAAAGATCCTGTTAAAATTTTAGCCCTTAATATTAAAGGTCGCTAATGATAACTTTTCATTTCCCATTTAAATAAGATGGGAAAATTTTTTTTGTCATTTGAAATTTTATAACTCGTCAGCAAATCAGTGGATCGAAAAGGTCGACTTACATTTTTTGTTGGAAATTGAACGCTCTACAAAAAAGGTCTCTTATTATTTTTCGATAAATTTAATTTTTCAAAAGTTATTTGAGCTCAAAGTTGAATCCATAGTAAATTTTAGTATTATGTGACTTTTCCGGCGAAACTATCAAAGTTTTCACAAAATGTTATCAGACCTTTTTTGTCGGTCATTTTATTTCCTACAACTTATCTCTGACAAAGTTTTCAAAATTCCTGAAAGCTCTTTAGTTATTTGCATTTAAATGTCATTCTAACAAGATATCTGCTGGCCGATTTTAATTCATTACTTTCAAATGCAAATAACTAAAGAATTTTCAAAAATTTCGGAAAATTTGTTGGAGATAATTTGTGGGAAATGAAATGATCTACAAAAAAGGTCCTATATCATTTTGTGAAAACTCTGATAGTTTCGCCGGAAAAGTCACATAATACTAAAATTTACGGTGGATTCAACTTTGACCTCGAATAACTTTTGAAAAATTAAATTTATCGAAAAATAATAAGAGACCTTTTTTGTAGAGCGTTCAATTTCCAACAAAAAATGTAAGTCGACCTTTTCGATCCACTGATTTGCTGATGAGTTATAGAATTCCAAATGAAAAAAAAAAAAAAAAAATTCCATGTTACTTAAATGGGAAATGAAAAGTTACGATTAGCGACCTCTCGATATTAATATTGGGGGCTTAAATTTTAACAGGTCCTTCATTTTGATATCCTTTACCAAAATTTTAAGACGTTTCATGAAAAAAAAAAAATAGTCGTTTTTTTGGCACAGTCTAATATAAATATTTAAATTCACCGGTTGAATATCGACAATATGGCGGTCAATGGCGTGCGCTATCAAGATAGCGTCGCTTCCTTAACCTCAATCTCTTTGTTCATCACTCCCCTTCATTCGGACTTAGATCGACGGTGGACGTCAACGAAGACGAGGTTGGCTGTTTGCATGGATGACCTTTCAGTAAAAAGGTCACGTGTGTTGGCTGTAATTTGTTGGTTCTCATTCTCACAAACTGATTGACTGATTGAGTTTAAGTTGATTTTGGCACTCAATAAATTCTTATATATATTCATATATTTAAAGAGAGGGGATCAATTAGAATCGATATTACTGCCACAGTATTGAAAATATGACAAAACTTATGAGGAATGATTTTGAAAAGGTCAAAATTCTCTACAAAAAAGGTCTGATTGATTTTTAACGAGAATTTAATAGTTTGGCGGGAATTTCAAATCAAAGTTTTTTCAAACTCGCGAGTTGAATAACGCGATTTAAAATATGAGTACAAAAAAAATATTTAATCCTCAGGGCGTAATGAGAGTCGATACTAAAACACCTTGACCTCACATCCTCGGCGTTAAGCTTGATGACGTCACATTTCTTAGGGAAAACGTCATCAGAAACCGGTATTATAACAAAGGACGCGCTTGCACGGACATTTTGTTTGCCTCTGTCGCACATTCGTGTTTCGGTTAAATTTAAGGACGTTGCGTGTTAACAATCGTGATTTTTCAGCTTTCTTATCACACAAGGAATTTTTTTTTCTCTATTATTTTCTTATTTATTATTATTTTATTTTTTTTATTGGTTTCTTATACTTATCTAGAATTTTTGTAATTGCTACTTAGATACACTTATTCGGTACCTATTATTATTTATCGCATTCTTTTATAATTTTGTTGCATTTTTTTTTTTAGGTCATTTCATTCTTAGAGTAATGTGGGGCAAGTGTGCGCAAACCCATTCATTTCGGACTTAAATGCATGGGGTTTGCGCACACTTGCCCCATATGAATCTAATGTTATTATTTTTATTGTGAGTAAATTCAATTTATTATTATACTTATTTTGTTGTCATATTTTTATTGTTGTTGTTGTTGTTGTTGTTGTTGTTGTTTCAGTTGTTGTCTTTATTGTTACCGTTGTTGTTTTTGTTGTTGTTATTGTGGTAATTGTTGTTGTTGTTGTTGTTGTTGTTGTTGTTGTTGTCGTTATTATTATTGTTGGTGTTGTTTTTGTTGTTGTTGTTGCTGTTATTATTGTTGTTGTTGTTCTTGTTGTCGTTATTATTGTTGTTGTTGTTGTCGTTGTTGTTGGTGTTGTTGTTGTTGTTGCCGTTGTTATTTTTGTTTTCGTTGTTGTCCTTATTGTTGTTTTTTTTGTCTTTGTTGTTGCTGTTGTTTTTGTTGATGTTGTTGTTGTTGTTGTTGTTGTTGTTGTTGTTGTTGTTGTTGTTGTTGTTGTTGTTGTTGTTGTTGTTGTTATTATTATTATTGTTGTTGTCCTTATTGTTGTCGTTGCTGTCTTTGTTGTTTCTGTTGTTGTTGCTGTTGTTTTTATTGTTGTTATTTTTGCCGCTGTTATTTTTGTTTTCGTTGTTGTTGCTTTTATTTTTGTTGTTGTCCTTATTGTTGTTGTTGTTGTTGTCTTTGTTGTTGCTGTTGTTTTTGTTGATGTTGTTGTTGTTATTATTATTATTGTTGTTGTTTTTGTTGTTTTCCTTATTGTTGTCTTTGTTTTCGTTTTTGCTGTTGTTGTTGTTGTTGTTGTTGTTGTTGTTGTTGTTGTTGTTGTTGTTGTTGTTGTTGTTGTTGTTGTGGTAGCTGTTGTTGTTGCTGTTGTTTTTATTGTTGTTTTTGTTGTTGTTTTTGTTGTTGTTTTTGTTATGGTTATTGTCGTTGTTTTGTTGTCGTCGTAGAGACTGCGTTGTTATTGTTGTTATTCTAATTGACATGCAATTACATACAATTCGAATAAAATCGATTATAATTATTTATGTATTCAAGTAAAATGACATTGCAAATACTGCGAAAGTATAAATAATTCATCAAACAAAAAATAATCATCAAAAAGTAATATTGCAATAATTACTCTGAAAAATATTTAAAAAATTACTACATCCGATTGAAATATTCACAGATAATAGAAGTAAATCAATACTATAAATACTTCTAAATAATTCGATTATTGAATTATTAGAAGAATTAATTATTATATTAAAATGTCAAATTGAATGCTAATATTTTTTATAATTTTATTCGTAAATAATTCCTGCACCTCTAAAATTCAAAATAAAAAATTCTATCATTCCCGCCATTATTTAAATGTCATTTGTACCTTATTATAAACAAATACTTATAATAGCCTACTTATGTTAATGTACTTTTGAATATAAATGTAATTAACATTAACATCAACAACAAAATAAATATTTTATTTATAAATAACAAAATAATTACAGCTATTATTCAATTTTTTTCGTATCATTACATATGTTTATTTAATTTTTACTTTTATTCTGCGGCATTAAGGATCAGGATAAAAATAAATTCAACGGCAATAGTACGTACTTTCGTTCACTTTTCTAATTTATATTCGTAAAAAATATAATAAGTTAAGAATAAGGAGTAGGGATTATTTTAAGCGGGGGAATTCGAGCGAAGCTTTAAAAGGACTTAACTTTATTGACTACCACTCAGTACAATCTTAACTCGCGTCTTATAAATATCCTGCAATTAATCCTGTCGCTTAATAATTTTATTTGGATTCAAATAATTAACTGGTGACCTTACAAGTGCTCAGTGTAAATTTTATTTATATCAAAATTTTTTTGTAAAAAGAAAGAAAAGAAAATTAGTTTGATTTTTTTTTAATTTTCTCAAAAATGAAAAAATATTTTTTGTTTTTAAATTTATTGAGTTTTATTATTTTTTTGGTTTTATTTCCGGTGAAAACAAGTGCGTTGACGACTTTTGGTAAAACTAATCCACAAAATCAAAATCCACCCCCACCACCTACTCCAGGTAATTTTTTTTTAAATTTGTATTTTTTTGTAAATAATTCAAAATTATTTTTTTTATTTTTCAAAAACGATTGTTTTTAATTTTTGTAAATAAAAAATGTTTTTCTTATTTTCTAATTTTTTGCACTTTTTTTAAAAATTTACTTCCTTATTAAATAAAAAAAAAAATTTTGAAAAATCAAAATTTTTTTTTTTTCGAAAAATCAATTTATGCAGAGCAAAAAACGAGGGGGTAAAATGGGCCTTCAAAATTTTTCAAAAGTCTACTGGTCCATTTTGCCCCCGTTCTTCTTCAGTATAAAAAAAATTATTCCAAAAAAAGCTTAAATTTATAATGATCAATTTTTTCTCTTTACTAAACAATATTTAGCTGTTTTATTACGTAGTTAATATGTAGATAGTAGAGTTAGCCATAGATAGTATTTTTGTTTTATAGCTTACAATAACGAGGTGATAGTGGTCAATAAAACAGCTTTTGAATTAGCACGATTAACTAGTATGGGAAGAAGCGGAATGAGACCTACCGGAATGAAGAGTTCTTCAGCTCATGTAGGACATAACAGCTGTAAATAGTTTTATAGATTCATCAATAAAAAAATATTTCAAATTAATATTTTAATAAGCACACTTTATTTATTTATTTATTCATTTTCTGCTGTAATGGGGGTGAAATGAAACCATCATAAATTTTAGGCGCAAAATGAGACGATTTACAAAAAAATATATATATAGATATATATGAATTCATAAAAAGATAGAGAATTTTATGCCCTTTCAAATGAGTACCAACAAGCCGTATATATTTTTTAATATTCTGATACATATATTTTAGTAAATATATATATTATCAAAATATGAAAAATAAATATGACTTGATGGTACTCGCTTAAAAGAGAATTTTACGCCCTTTCAAATGAGTACCAACAAGTCATATATATTTTTTAGTATTCCATTACATATATTTTACCAAATATATATATATACATATATATCATACAAAATATGAAAAATAAATATGACTTGATGGTACTCTTTGAAAAGAGAATTAAATGCCCTTTAAAATGAGTACCAACAAGTCATTTATATTTATTAGTATTCCAATACATATATTTTATTAAATATATATATATCATACAAAATATGGAAAATAAATATGACTTGTTGGTACTCGTTTAAAAGAGAATTAAATTCCCTTTGAAATGAGTACCCACAAGCCGTATATATTTTTTAATATTCTGATACATATATTTTAGTAAATATATGTATCAGCAAAATATGAAAAATAAATATGACTTGATGGTACTCGTTTAAAAGAGAATTAAATTCCCTTTGAAATGAGTACCCACAAGCCGTATATATTTTTTAATATTCTGATACATATATTTTAGTAAATATATGTATCAGCAAAATATGAAAAATAAATATGACTTGATGGTACTCGTTTAAAAGAGAATTTTACGCCCTTTCAAATGAGTACCAACAAGTCATATATATTTTTTAGTATTCCATTACATATATTTTACCAAATATATATATCATATATATATCATACAAAATATGAAAAATAAATATGACTTGATGGTACTCTTTGAAAAGAGAATTAAATGCCCTTTAAAATGAGTACCAACTAGTCATTTATATTTATTAGTATTCCAATACATATATTTTATTAAATATATATATATCATACAAAATATGGAAAATAAATATGACTTGTTGGTACTCGTTTAAAAGAGAATTAAATTCCCTTTGAAATGAGTACCCACAAGCCGTATATATTTTTTAATATTTTGATACATATATTTTACTAAATATATATATATCATACAAAATATGAAAAATAAATATGGCTTGTAGGTACTCATTTGAAAGGGCATTTAATTCTCTTTTAAACGAGTACTAACAAGTCATTTATATTTATTAGTATTCCAATACATATATTTTATTAAACATATATATCATACAAAATATGAAAAATAAATATGACTTGATGGTACTCTTTGAAAAGAAAATTAAATGCCCTTTAAAATAAGTACCAACAAGTCATATATATTAATTAGTATTCCAATACATATATTTTATTAAACATATATGTCATACAAAATATGAAAAATAAATATAGCTTGTTGGTACTCATTTTAACGGGCATTCAAATCTCTATCTATATATATTATATATAAAAATTTTCACCCGTTTAGAGTGACCAATTTACCCAATTTTTTAAATTTTCCTTCCAAAATTTGTAACACAAATTTTTGTATAAATATAAGCGACTTATTTCGCCCCGCCATACATAAATTTAATGATGGTCTCATTGAACCACCGATTCTTTTGGACTTGCCGCTAATTAAAAACGCAATTTTATTTATATATATTATAGAAATTAATAACTATAGATTTCAACATCACGGCCAGCATGAAGTAATTTTTTAATTTAAAAATTCCATAAATTCAATTATAAGTAAATCATAAAAAATTTTTTTCGTAATGTTCAAGTGGGCAAAGCGCGAGAATGCAAAATAGAGTCAGATTGCAGTGCAATACAAAACACAACATGTGTGCAAGATCCAAATGGTGACAAAAAACGTTGTCTCTGTGGTGATTTATCGGCTCCTGTCAATGGATACTGCAGTTATCAATATAAAGGTAATTAAAATAATTATTTTTTTTTTGGGCTTTTGAAAAATTATTATTCAGTATTATAATTAATATATGCAGCATTACATTCAATGTGTAATGACGATAACGATTGTGGTGAAGGCGCGGAATGTATTCCCGAAAACACAACATCTTCAGTAAAAAAATGTACATGCAAGGAAGATTGGGTCGAGGAAAATTTCAAGTGCAATGGTAATTTTTTTACTGTACTTCGACTAACTATTACTATTCATATATAACAATATACATTTTTTTCAGGATCTATAACATTGACTTCGTCATTATTTCTATTAATTTTTTCTATATTAATTGTAAAACATTAAAATAATTTAAAACGATCATAATTAATTTTGAGGACATTTCGATTTATTTGATACTGGACAAAGAAGAATTGAAATTATTCATATATATTTATTATAATTATCATTAAAATTATTATTTTGCTTGAATAAATATCTGTTTTATTTAAAATAGCCTCTGCCAAAATTTATTTATTACCCCAGTCCTCACCTAGAGGGTCGCATTATCACGATTAATAGATTTTTTCATAATATAGTTTTATAATTTTGATATTTCAGTAGCTTATTCAACTTTCAACCCGGCTCGAAGGACCAGAAAGTAGTTTTTAGTGACAGAAATTATTTTAAAAGAATTATTCATGGATTTACTTATAATAATATGGTCAAAAAATGTTACTTTCCATCTTTTTGAGAACTTTTACGTTGGCTCGAAAGACCATTAAATTTTTTGTGACTTAAATCTTTTTTAAAAACGTGATTTATACATATGTTTACACTATTGTGGTTATAAAATGACACTATAAACTTTTTTGAGGACTTCTAAGTTGGCTCGAAAGACCAAACAAATTTTTTGTGACTAAAATCATTTTTGAAAACATCTTTTATGTATTTGTTTATGCTATTGTAGTTATAAAATGTAACTATGAACCTTTTTGGGAGCTTATAAGTTGGCTCGAAGGACCAAAACAATTTTTTGTGACTAAAATCATTTTTGAAAACATGTTTTATATATTTCTTTATGCTATTGTAGTTATAAAATGTAACTATGAACCTTTTTGGGAGCTTATAAGTTGGCTCGAAGGACCAAAACAATTTTTTGTGACTAAAATCATTTTTGAAAACATGTTTTATATATTTCTTTATGCTATTGTAGTTATAAAATGTAACTATGAACCTTTTTGGGAGAATATACGTTGGCTCGAAGGACCAAAACAATTTTGAGTGTCAAAAACTAATTTATTTTTGCTTTGCATCGTAAAGTATTTTTTAAAATCCACAGAAATATTGGGAGTCAAGATGGCGGATGTTGAAAATTTATTCTAAAACTAGCGGATTAAATAAAAAAGAAGTATTGCATTGTCAACAAAACTTTATTCAATATTTTTGTTTGGTCGTGTTATGACAATTTTTCTGATTATTTATGTAATGTTACAACAGATTTGTAATGTTAGACATTGACATGAATGCTAAAGCTATGAACGCCGGTATTTTACACATTTAGTTCTTTCATTGACGTATCCTGGAGGACAAGCGCATTTACGAGTTCTGAGGTCGCAATCTATTCCGCTCTCGCCAGTGCAGTGAACACCATCCTTGCCGCAGGTTTTTGTGGGGATTCCTGAACACGCCATAAAGTTGTAGCAGTGATCACCCGGATCTGAAAAGAAATGATGATCATAATAATCATAATACATCAGTAAATTATGACCTTCGTTTTATTGTAATTACGGAAATATATAATGTATGTCAAGTAAGTTTAGCGGCTAAAATCTTTTTAGAAGTAAGATTTATATATTTGTGTATACCATTATGGTAAAAAAATGTTACTTGACGCTTTTTTGAGGACATACAGGGTGGCTCGAAGGACCAAAACAACCTCAGAGTAGAAACAAGTAACTAAATTCTGGTTTGGATAATGAATTGGTTAAAAAAAAACACTTACAATAAGCTCTCCGATAACACTTGCTTCTTTCTTGATAATGAGTGTCAGGACATTGACAGTAGTGGTGTCTGCATTCAGCGATTCCTTCAATACATTCAGTTTTATTTTCACACTGGGCATTGAGTGTTGCAAAGCAAGTACCGTTAATTTCAACATAACCTGGTTTGCAATGGCACTTCATACCCTGACAACTCGCGTACTTGAGGCCCTTGCATCCCAAATCGAGTCCGCAGGTATCACTTAACTCTGAAACATTCGAAATAGTCGATTTCGGAGGCTGGTTATAAATAGGGACCACCTAAGCTTTAGATAGATTGCAGGTAAGAAAAATCAACTCACTCTCGGCAAATTTCCAGCAAGTGTGTCCTCCTAGGTAATGATTTTCGGGACACTGACATGTCTGATTACAAATCGAGTTGGTCACTATACAGTCGGAAACTTCTCCACAGACAGCTCCGTTGTACCCAAGACAGACACCTCCGATGTTCTCATATTTTGGTTTACAGACACACATATTCTCAGTGCAGTTTGCATATTTCAAATTACGGCAGTGATGGTCGATTTCACAGTAGAAGTCATCAAGTTCTGGTTTTACATATTAATTAATAAATATCAATGTATATTTGTATCTATGGGAACTCTGGATTCACATGAGAATCCACGGGGATCAGCATAGGAAAATAATGGTTTATATATGAACCTAAAGGAAACCACCCGAAAACGCCATATGGGAATCTAAACTGGATTCCCACGTGGATTTTTTTGATAGGTAATATTTATAAGAATAGCCTCGTTATTGTCTTTATGTATGAATATAAAAATTTACCTTCCACGTATTCCACACACTCTTGTCTAGTCGGATCATAATAAAATTCTTCATCATCACATACAAATTGGGGATCTAGAAATAAATAATTAATCAAATTACGAAATTATAACATCTTATATTTATTAACATATGTATGTAAATTGTACGCATGACTGGTTTCACTTAAAAGAAATACTCTTTTGGTCCTTCGAGCCAGATCAAAAATCTCAAAAATCAGTCATGCTGACAAAATATTGAACTATTGAATGCAAAAATATATTAATAGTGTGAGTAAAACCCTCCAGATTATGAAAACTATCCCATTCTAGCTTTGTATGTAGGGAAAAATAATTATTTCCTTACCAGATACACATTCGTCACTAGCCACGTAAGTGTGATATCTCTGACATCTGGTTACATTGAATTCATTACAAATGGTAGTGGGTGTTTCTACAGCAGTAGATTCTTCAGTTGATTCTTCAGTAGATTCTTCAGTGGACTCTTCAGTGACACTTGTAGTGTTGACGGAATCCGGTTGACTGCAAGTTTTTCCAATACCTGGATGTTTTTTAATACTTTATGTTAACAATTATTGCTTACTTTGGCTAATAAATTTCACCAGAAATAAAAATATAAAATAATAACCTGCTGTGCTGTTTTTACATGACAATTCTGGCAACAGAAATTGGGTGTCTTTAGGGCATTTACATTCGCCTTTGTCACAAATCACGTTTGGGAGATGTAGATTAGCACAATCTTTATTAGTTTCACAATATTCTCCGTACATCAATACTATAAAAAGAAAAATAATATAAAAAGCCATTTGAATCTCCTCCGTACATGCGGTCGCATGACTATTAGACTGAATAAAAATAAAAAGATGGCAATGAACTAACATTATTTTCAATAAGCCTAAGGCTATTGCTACCAACAAACTCATAGTAGAGTTTTGTGTGCCTCATTTTTCGATTTAATTTAGTTTTTTGGCCCAAAGGCTAATGCTACCAACCAACCATGGGATCTTTGAGGCTAGTTTTATAAGCCTTAGACTAGTGCTAATAAAGAATTACTGTATCAAATTCTGAATGTGTTTCAGTAGCCAATGGCTAATGCTACCAATTAACTCATAACATAAAATTATAATATTTATTTATCAGCCTAAGGTTACTACTATCAAAGTACAAATTATCATATCATTACTCAGGACAGTTGTTTGCATCACCAGCCTAAGGCTAACGCTACCAACAAATTTTAAAGACTCACTTGATTCTCTTCGTTGTGCAGTTGCTGACAAATAACTTTTCCTTAAATGACAGATCTTGTAGCCGCAATCGTATTCCTTATAAAATTCGTAATTGGGATCGTTTTTAATTGTTTTCGGGATACATGTTTTTTTATCATACTCAGCTGTTCCGAACTGACAGATACATGTATTATTTTCAGAACATTTTCCAAATTCAATAAGTGTACAATGAGAATTTTGTTCACAGTGTGATCCTAATGTGCCTGCAATATTAATTTTCGGATGTTAAAACTTCGCTTGCTTATATCTTCATAAATATATAAGATACATATACATCATATGAGCTTGTTGGAAAGCAAATTTCCTGAGTTACAACTTTAGTCCTCACAACAATTGCGATAAAATCAATAGTTCAAAAGTTACAGGCCTTTAAAACTAGCGCGCAATTTAAATTATTTGAAAATTCCCGCGATTTCAACAATTGAAGATTTTGAAATCTTTAAACGGCCATATCTTTTAAACTGTTGGATTTACGAGAATTTTTTATCAGACCAAAGTTGTAGGAAATTAAATTTCCGTTTCAGTGACCACCTTAAACGTTCATTTATTTCATATACCAACTGAGATATAGCCACTCATTTAATTTTTGGAAAAAAATATTACGATTTCATTCGAGTATTTACTTATCAGTTTTTTTTTAATTACCTTGTGCAATACAAATATATTGGTATAAATCGATGCCGTTTCTCATACATTTATCATGCGGACTGCTACACGCATCTGTTTTAAAGCGGGGATCACACTATTTTATAAAAAAAAATTTATTGTTTACTTCTCAAAGAAAAAAAAATAATAGACAATGGTAATAATTCATTACTTACTGCTTCATCTGTAAGGGAGAATTTACTCGGGAATTCTACTGATGCAACATAAGTTGCCAGCACAAAAAAAATTAAATAATTGATGATCATTTTATAACAATTTAGCTTCGATTGTTTCTATAAAGCATAAAATAGTAATCGATTAATTATCTTAGAAATTTGGGAATTTAATAAAAGTTTAAGCTCTGCAACTACGGGCGCCACAGCAACCGGGCGGTCGAGGGTTCGAGTCCTGGGCGTTGATTTTTTTGGAAAAAAAATTTTTTATTGAAAAAACTCGTTATTAGTAAAGTTATTAATTTTTTTATAATAAACGATTCATTTAAAATAACAATAAATTTGTAATTATGTGGGCGGACGTTGTACGGAAATTATTTTTATATAAACTCGACAATATTTATTAATTTATGCGTTGCAAACTCGTGTTATTTATTTATTTTTTGAATTGACCGCGAAATAACCGCCAGCAAATAAAATTCAATTGATCCAGATTTCGACTGAAAAATTTCTATTATTATTTCTCGTTCTGTTTAATAAAAGTTGACAAGCCAAAAGTATTAAATACTGCGCGACAAAAAATATTTATTATCCTCTTAATAATTAATAATCTAATTAAATATTATCATAATTATTTTTATTTTAAATTTCCCTCCATTTTAATTCATCGAAAATTTAAATTTTAATTATTCCCTATCAGAGATACGTGAAAAATTACAATGACCTTTTTTATTCAGAATGTAATTCTCTACAAAAAAGGTGTCTTGTAATTTTTTCACAAAATCAATAGTTACCCCATAATTTTAATTTAAACCCATCGATAAAAATAAATCCCCCAAAATTAAATATTGCTAAAAATTTCCTTCCTTCCAACCTTCGACTTAAAATTCTAGCCAACCTTTTAAAGATACGACAAAAATGTGTATGACCAATTTTGTAGCTTATTAAATTCTCTACAAAAAAGGTCTCTTTTATTTTTTATATAAAACCGATAGTTTTTTCGTAATATCATTTTGAAATTCAAAACTACGCAATTGTTGAAATAATACATTAATTTACGTCGTATATTATTTGTACTCACGTTGGTTTTTTTCGAGCGTCTATTCTGAACGAAAAGTGACCACGTATTAATTAAAAATTATATTTATAATAATCAAATTTACTTTGTCCCTCATCAATTATAACAATAAGGATAAAAATGCTGATGTCAGCAGTTTCTGATTAGTCGAAACAAACAACAAATTTATCAAATTATGAAATTTATTTCCGCACTTAGACGCTAATGACTTCTAAAAGACATTAAACTCATAGAAAAATACAATACTGCTCTTATTAGATTTTTTTAACGACAAAAGTAATTTCATTAACAGAATTCCATATTTTTATCGTTTCTTATAAATCTACTAATGACTTGTTATTTAATTAAAACTATCTCAAGTTCTCCTCTTACCAACTTGTCACAGATAATGCATCAAATTTATATTAGAATGTCTAACGCTTATATTTCTATTGTTGACCAAGAATCTATCACGTATAAGATTTTTATTACTTGAAATTCATACGAAACTTACTTTTCAAGTCAATCTTTTTCGAACACAAAAAAAAAGTTTCAATTTTTTTTTTCTTCGATTTTTTTTGACATTTTTTGGAAATTTTTTTTTTTTTGTTATTTCCTTGCATTTGCTGAGTCACCAACGTAAAAATTTGTGAAAAGTCGAAAAAAAATAATTTTTTCATTTTGATTATGATTTCACAATTAAAGGAACAAAACTTGTTCATTTAATTGTTTAGCAAAACTTGGATCGGTGATTTCCAAAAAACGGTTCAATAGATCAATTTAAAAATTTACAGGGGTCTTGGGGGTACATTAAGCTAAAAAAGTCCCTGGCAACATTATTTTTTTTATCGATATTTGCAGAGTAGCAGTTGATTTACTAAAAAACCAAAAAAAAGTCATTTTTTTGTGCTTACTTCTAATGGATGTTAAAAATAAAAAAAATTTTTTTTTTCAAAAATGATGACAGGATCTTGTAGGGAATTCATTCAAGTTTTCAACGCTGCCCTTCAACTTTCTGTGCGACCATTAGTTGCTGAAATATCGAAAATCAAAGCCAAAAGAATTATTTTTTGTTTGAAGGCTGATGTCTCTGCGACAAATCGTCCTACGAGGTTAAAAAAAAACCAAATTAAAGCTGAATAAATTTGCTAAACGAGATATGCATTCGTTTAATTGAAAGAATTTTTTCACGGTCCGTGGGCTCTTTGGAAAAAAAAAAAAAATCTAGAAATTTTTTGTCTCGCGGTATTTCTCATGTTTGCGTAATAACCGGAGCTTTAAAAAAATTTTGAAAAAAATGCACCAAAACTAGAGATTTTAAGCTATAAAATGCGTTTTTTTAATCTTGATACGATTATTTTTCACCAAGTTACAGCCTTCCAAAAATCACTAAAAAATTTATAAAATTTTTCTGCTCCTTCAATTTTTTGCATTCGTGTATTTAAATTCGTTTTAATTTGGACAAAGTCTGGTTTTCCTGCCGAATTAGATAGAATTCATTTTTAAGTTAGCTACCGAATTAACAGAATTCATTTGAATTATATAGGATTAAAAATTCAATTCTGTTCAATCTGATCTAATTCAGTTGTTTAATCAGGGTAATGCTTATTTATTTATTTACACATACTTTTATTAATTATCAATTTATCATAAATATTTTATTATTTAATTTTTAAATCATACATTCATTAATATTTTGGCGCTGTCTACTTGAATTTAAGAACATTTAATAACTTAGATCTACGATCGGCAAGTAAGCAAGTCGACAACATATGTATGGTATACAGAAGAAGGAGCCATAAAATATCCTACTTGTAAGTGGAAATAAAAACAGAGGTTAGGGATTAGAGATTCCGAAATATCTAGTGTAATCTTTACGAGTGGTAAATTTCTGAGGCTAAAACCTACAAAAATTAATCAATATTAATTTTAATCTTAAGCAGTTACGAAGTAAACCCTGGTTAAAAAAGAGAATTAAAAATGAATTGAATCCTTTTTAATTCTCTTTAGAGAATTAAATAGAATTAAGGAGAATTCATATTTTGAAATTTTTAATACTTTTAAATTCTCTTCAGAGAAATCGAATAGAATAAAGAACTATTCCCAAGAAAAATATAGAAAGCCCGAACTGGGATGGATATCCCGAATTGTTCATGGAGAAGACCACTGGTTATACCAAATATAATATATTATCTATACCAGATATATATACATATATAGGAGAAGTCACAAGTTCGGAACCTCAGTCAATTATCACTTTTTTTTCTTTCTTTTTTTGAATTATTTATTTAAAAAACATATAAATAAATTATTCAACTAATATTCCTACTTAAACACATTAAACATATCGATATCTAAGAAATTAATTTTTTTATCTCAGTATAACTTCGGTATAATTTGTTCAAAAAAATACCTAAATTATTATTATGAATAAGTATAATTTGAGTATACTTTTAGAATTCTACTGAAAACATACCAAAATGATACTCAAATACCAGGTATGTTTTAGATATTTTTTCGGTGTAACCAAATTCGCTAGGGATTAAAAAGAATTAGTTAGAATTAAATTTTTCCGAATCCTCTTTTATTCTCTTGAATCCTCCGCGAGAACAGAAATTGAATATTATTTTAGAATTAGTTAGAATTATACTTTTTGAATCCTTTTTTATTCTTTTCAATCCACCGCGAGAACATAAATTGCAACATTATTTTAGAATTAAAAAGAATTAGTTAGAATTAAACTTTTTCGAATCCTCTTTTATACTTTCGAATCCTCCGCGCAATCAGAAATTGCAATATTATTGCACGCCTCGGAAGCGAAGCGGAGAGGTTGTGCTTTATAACCGACCTGTCAAGGTCACACGATTTCCACTCATTAAAGTGCATATATTTTTTTTCTATTACTCTTACACATTATGAAAAACACATCAATATAAAGCTGAAACACTAATAAATAATCCTGATACTTTTTTTAATTTGTCTAATATGTATTAATATAAAAAAAAGTTCATTAAAAAAAATTTATCGTGGACGTCCATTAGTCTGTGGTTCAAAAAAACGGCGTGGTACGGATATCTCGAGAACGACTTGACGAAACTACTTAATTTTTTTTTTTAAATTTTCAGAAATAAGCAAAGAAGGTTCCTTTCGAAAATCACTACTGTAGGCCTTCTCGTTTTTTTAAAAATAAATCATTACGGTTAAAACCGGCAATCTTACATGTAAACAAACACACACTGCCGCCATTTTTCATTAGGAATGTTCTCCTTATTTATTTTTTTTTTTACTTTTATTACCGTATATTTACCATGGAAATTTCTATGGGAAAAGAGCGGGATATTCAATTTTATTCGAAATTTCACTTTTAAAAAAAAACATAACATGAGCGTTCGAGGCGTGCACTTTTGGATTTTCCAAATTTTTTAGAATTAAAAAGGATTCATTTTATGTTCGATCTGAATTCTCCGGAGAATTAAGAGTATTGAAGAGTATCAAGTAGTATTAAATATGTGTGCTTTTTTAATCCACTTTTTTAACCAGGGATGTAACTATGAACTTTTTTGAGAATTTATAAGTTGGCTCGAAGGACCAAAACAATCTTTTAGTGTCAAAAACTCACTTATTTTTGGTTTGGAACGTAAAGCATTTTTTTACAATCCACAAAAATATTGAGAGTCAAGATGGCGAATGTTGAAAATTTTTTGTGTAGTTGTGTAATCGCAATTTTTATGATTATTTATGTAATGTTACAACAGAATTGTAATGGTAGACATTGACGTGAATGCTAAAACTAATAACGCGCATATTTTACACATTTAGTTTTTTCATCGACGTATCCTTGAGGACAAACGCATTTATGAGTTCTTCGGTCACAATCTATTCCAGATTCGTCAATACAGAAATCACCATTACTGCCGCACCATTTCTTAGGGACTCCAAAACACCCGACATTGCTGTAGCATTGATCTCCCGGATCTAAAAAAAAATGATGTTCATAATTATCATAATATATGAATGAATTATGACTGTCTCATTGTAATTACGGGAATATAAAATGTATGTAAAGTAAGTTTATCGGCCGTGTAGTTGACTAATCATTGTACAGAAGTATATTTAATATACATCGTATAGAATACGCACGCGCGCTTGCGCGAGTAAGTTCATAATACACAGTTGAGTTTATGTCGCACTAAATATGACTAATTATATTAATAGCTTAATGAATATGTTCGTTGATAAATCAGTAAGAAATATATGACTTTTTTTATTAATGAACACTGCTATTACGATTAACTACCCGATGAAAAAAGATTTTATACAATTGTATAGAATTATATATCAATTATATATGGACTATATATAATTATATATAGACTACATATAATTGGATAGAAAAAATGGCCCGATCCAATTGTATACAACTTGTATAGAAATTGTATACAATTCTATACAAATTGTATACAATTCTATATGATTATATACAATTCTATATATTGCAATTATATAGAATTCTATATATTGCAATTATATAGAATTCTATATAATTTGTATAAAATTGTATATAATTATATAGACTTGTATACAATTTGTATAGAATTGTATACAATTTCTATACAAATTGTATACAATTCTATATATTGCAATTATATAGAATTCTATATACTGCAATTATATAGAATTGTATATAATTTGTATAAAATTGTATATAATTATATAGACTTGTATACAATTTGTATAGAATTTTATACAATTTCTATACAAATTGTATACAATTCTATATAATTATATACAATTCTATATATTGCAATTATATAGAATTCTATATACTGCAATTATATAGAATTGTATATAATTATATAGAATTGTATGTAATTTGTATAAAATTGTATATAATTATATAGAATTGTATATAATTTGTATAAAATTGTATATAATTATATAGACTTGTATACAATTTATATAGAATTGTATACAATTTCTATACAAATTGTATACAATTCTATATAATTATATACAATTCTATATATTGCAATTATATAGAATTCTTTATATTGCAATTATATAGAATTGTATATAATTATATAGAATTGTATATAATTTGTATAAAATTGTATATAATTATATAGACTTGTATACAATTTGTATAGAATTGTATACAATTTCTATGCAAATTGTATACAATTCTATATAATTATATACAATTCTATATATTGCAATTATATAGAATTCTTTATATTGCAATTATATAGAATTGTATATAATTATATAGACTTGTATACAATTTGTATAGAATTGTCTACAATTTCTATACAGTTGTATACAGTTGGATCGGGCCATTTTTTGTATATAATTTTATACAATTGTATAAAATCTTTTTTCATCGGGTAAAAAAATTAAAATCTTCTTAAAAGTAAGATTTATATATTTGTGTATACCATTATAATGAAAAAATGTTACGTGGCATTTTGAGGACTTATGAGTTGGCTCGAAGGACCAAAACAACCTCAGAGTGGAAATACGTAACTAAATTCTGGTTTGGATAATAAATTGGTTTTTTCATAGAATTTTTCGATTTTTTAAAATTATATTATAGTTAAGAAAATAAATACTTACTATTAGCATTCTGATAACAGTTGCTTCCGACTTGATAATGACTGCGAATACATTCGCAGGAGTTGTGTCTGCATTCAACGAATTTACCAATACATTCGGGTGTATTTGTGCACCGGGCATTGAGTGTTGCAAAGCAAGTACCTTTGTTTTCAACATAACCTGGTTTGCAATGGCACTTCATACCCTGACAACTCGCGTACTTGAGGCCCTGGCAATCCACATCGAGTTCGCAGGCATCATTTAACTCTGAAACATCAAAAACAGTCGATTTCGGAGGCTGGTTATAAATTCGGACCACCTAAGCTTAAGATGGATTGCAGGTAAGAAAAATAAACTCACTTTCGGTTAACTTCCGGGGAGTGACTTCCGTTGGTGGAACGGGAGTCAATGAATTGATGTTGGAACGTTGATTCCCTATATTTTCGTAAATACATAAGATAAATAGACGTTAGAAATATAATAGACGTGTATATACGCTTTTTGGAAAAAAAATTTTCTGAGCTACAATTTTGGTTCGTAAGTTACGGCCCGGGAAAAAATGATCAGACCTGATCAGACATGAACAGGCATGAGTCTTCAGGCCTGATCAGACATGAAAAATGACCATGCCTGACCAGGCCTGATCAGGCATGTTCAGGTCTGATCAGGTATGTTCATGTCTGTTCATGCCCATCCGGGTAAAAAAATTATATATAAAAAATGGCCCTATATAATTATATATAATTATGTATAACTATATTCAATTATACATGTGTATAATTATTGCTATAAAAATAAAAAAAATAAAAAATTCGGGCGTGTGCAGGATTTGAACCGTGGACCTTGCGCTCGATAGTGTAACTCGCTACCCACTGACCTAAGAGATTTAGTTGAAAAGTAAGTTTCGTATGAACTTCAAGTAATAAAAATCTTATACGTGATAGATTCTTGGTCAACAAAATTTTAGATCTATGAGCAGACATGAACAGTCATGAACAGACATGAACATATATGATCAGGCATGAACAGGCATGGACAGGTATGATCAGGCATGAGCGTATTTAACGCTTCAGACATGAACAGACATGAACAGGCATGGACAGGTATGATCAGGCCTGATCATGTCTAATTTCAGGCCTAATCATACATGAACAGGCATGATCAGGTCTAATTTCAGGCCTGATCATACATGAACAGGCATGGTCAGGTCTGATCATTTTTTCCCGGGGGGCCTTAAAAACTACTGCGCAAGGTTAATTGTTTAAAAATTCGCGCGACTTTAACAATTGGAGATTTTGAAATCTTTAAACGGCCATATTTCTTAAACTGTTGGATTTACGAGAATTTTATATCAAACCAAAGTTGTAGGAAATTAAATTTCCGTTTCAGTGACCACCTTAAACGTTCATTTATTTCGTATATCCACTGAGATTTCATTACTCATTTAATTTTTGGAAAAAAACATTACATTTTTATTCGAGTAATTACTTATCAGTTTTTTTTTTTATTACCTGGTGCAGTACAAATATATTCATATGAAACGATGCCGTTTCCCAAACATTTATCTTGCGTACTGAGGCACGCAGTTTTTCCGAAGCTGGGCTCACACTATTTGATTAAAAGAAATTTATTGTTTACTTCGAAGAACAAAAAAAATGGTAGATAATTGTAATAATAAATTACTCACTGCTTTATCTGTGAGGGCAAGCCTTCCCGGGAGTTTTTCTGATGCAACATAAGTTGCCAGCACAGACAAAATTAAATAACTGATTATCATTTTATGGAAATTTAGCTTCGATTATTTCTATAAAGAATAAAATAATAATCGATTAACTATCGTATAAATTTTGGAATTAAATAAAAGTTTAAGCTCCGCAACTACGAGCGCATCGGCAACCAGAGGATCGAGGGTTCGAGTCTCGGGCGTTGGTTTTTTTGAAAAAAAATTTTTTATTCAAAACATTCTCGTTATTAGTAAAGTTATTAATTTATTTATAGGAAACGATTCATTAAAAAAAAAAAATGAATTTATAATTATGTGGGTGGACATTGTACGAAAATTATTTTAATTTAAACAACAATATTTATTAATTTATGCGTTGCAAGCTCATGTTAATTATTTATTTTTTAAATTGGCCGCGAAATAACCGTCAGCAAATTAAATTCAATTGATCCAGACTTCGACTGAAAAATTTCTATTATTATTTCTCGTTCTGTTTAATAAAAGTTGACAAGCCAAAAGTATTAAATACTGCGCGACAAAAAATACTTATTATCCTCTTAATAATTAATAATCTAATTAAATATTATCATAATTATTTTTATTTTAAATTTCCCTCCATTTTAATTCATCGGAAATTTAAATTTTAATTATTCCCTATCAGAGATACGTGAAAAATTACAATGACCTTTTTTATTCAGAATTTAATTTTCTACAAAAAAGGTATCTTGTAATTTTTTCACAAAATCAATAGTTACCCCATAATTTTAATTTAAACCCATCGACAAAAATAAATCCCCCAAAATTAAATATTGCTAAAAATTTCCTTCCTTCCAACCTTCGACTTAAAATTCTAGCCAACCTTTTAAAGATACGACAAAAATGTGTATGAACAATTTTGTAGCTTATTAAATTCTCTACAAAAAAGGTTTCTTTTATTTTTTATATAAAACCGATAGTTTTTTCGTAATATCATTTTGAAATTCAAAACTACGCAATTGTTGAAATAATACATTAATTTACGTCGTATATTATTTGTACTCACGTTGATTTTTTTCGAACGTCTATTCTGAACGAAAAGTGACCACGTACTAATTGAAAACTATATTTGTAATAATCAAATTTACTTTGTCCCTTATCAGTTATAATAATAAGTATAAGAATGCTGATGTCAGCAGTTTCTGAGTGGTCGAAACAAACAACAAATTTATCGAATTATGAAATTTATACACGCACTTAGACGCCAATGACTTCTAAAAGACATTAAACTAATGGAAAAATACAATACTACTCCCATTAGATTTTTTTAACGACAAAAGTAATTTTATTAACAAAATTCTACATTTATATCGGATCTTATAAATCTACTAAGGTTATGGACATAATATACTAGTAGGAAGCCCAAGACCCACTACAGCATTCCATAGAAGCTCACAACACAAAAGCGGCCCTCGGAGGGGTTGACCCCGCAGCAAATTTTTTTTTTTAACTTCCGACATTGAAAAGTTGGTTCTCAGGCACCTCTAAAAAATACTCAGAAAGTTTGAGCTCTTAATATTAATAGGAAGATCCTCCTCATCGCAGTTTTCCATTTTTTCTTTAGTCCCTTATAACAAACATCATATCTCATTATTAATCAATTTTTTAATAAAATCTTTGTACACTTTTTTGTAGGAAATTGAATAATCTACAAAAAAGATCTGATATGTGTAAGCGATTACTTTAACCATTTCAAAGATATCCGAGATCAAAGTTTAAAGAATTTATCAAAAAAAATTTTTTTTATTTTTAATTTTCCACCTCATCAAAAAATAATTATTGTCGAATGAGCGTGACATGTTTTTGTAGGAAATTTAACGCTCTACAAAAAAGGTCTGATGTGTTTAATTGATTACTCTAAACGTTTAAAAGATATTTGTATTCGAACCCTAATGCTTTCTGATTTTAATAACTTTTTCAAATTTATCCATTAAATTTATGAATTTCACTCATATTAATAGAATTAAAGTATTTCCTTTATACTTAATTTTTTTTCTAGGTGTATAATATTTTCTCATTAACTTTTATTAAATATTTATTTTTGAATTTATTTTTCCTTCAAAATCACGACTTACTATTTTTAACTGGTTTATTAAAAATTTTATTCTAAATTTTTTTCTCATAAAATTAATAATTGAATATATTTTTCCGGTTAATCTGAGAGTTTTATTTTAAAATTTGAGAATTTTATTTTAAACGTTGGTAGTTCTGTTTTTTTTTTTTTTTTTTTAATTAAAGCGAGCCTGGTCACTTTTAAACAAGAACGCTTGGGAACACAGATCCATTGAGCTCAAGAAAACCCAGTCCACAGATTACATCACACCAAATTAAATTCATTTTCTTTATACCGATCTTATTTAAATGTCTGCATCGGGACGAATCTCAGGTCCAAAAGACCTCACACTTTATGCGTGAAAAATTCTTTCGGCTTCCACTGGGATTCGAACCCACGCCTGGCCAACGATCGTGTTCGAGAGATCTAAGTCTTACGCCTTAGACCGCTCGGCCGGGATCGCCGGTTAGTAGTTATAAAGAAGCTCCAATCACGGCAGCAGCAAAGACCTCCTAATAGAGCCTATCATTAGACCCCAAAAAGAATTATTGATCGTGCAATAGCATAAATATTATCTGTACATATTGTAAATATTACATAAACTCGTTCCCACCTAAACCCACATCCTATCCCTCCCTTTACCTCTCCTTAAGATTATAATGCCGTAAAGGCAACCTAATATTACAATGGTTTTTTTTATATTTAATATTTATTTTTTTTACCATAGCTCATAATTATAATGAAGAATTTAATTCATATTTAAAAATGTTAATGATCAAAAATAAGGAATAACTAAAGAAATAAGTTAAGCAAAGGTTAATTGGCAAGACTCATCGCTAGATGACAACCAATCATAAATTATTAAAATCTAGTGTTTAAGTTGTTATAAGGATCTTTATTACTTATATATTATGTAATTGAAAAATTTTATAAATAAACATCCTTTTGAAAACCAAAAAAAAGCCGGTTAGTAGTTGTCTGATGGTTTTTTTGTATTTATTATTTTTACTTTTTTTTACCATCATTTATATTAACTGTATTAGTCATTAATTTTATTACTATAATTAAAACATTCATTTAATATTTTTACGGAGTCCTAGAGAGACGCATCAGCAGATGACCACTAGGCGCATATGCAAATTAGAGATTAAGTTGTTTATAAGATGTTTTTATTACTTATATATGTAAAAAAAAAATTTGGAAAAATAAATAACCTTTTTCAAACCAAAACCAAAAAAAAGCCGGTTAGTAGTTCTGTTGATTAACTTATCGTACTGATGAGATTGTTAAATATTTGATAGATAAAGGTGCTGATGTAAATGCTGTTCATTATGATGACTCGCCATTAAATTTTGCTATTGAGACCAGGCGAACTGACATAGCTAAATATTTAATAGATAAAGGTGCGAATATAAATCGTGTTTGTAAAGATACATCACCATTATATCTAGCTATTCGTGAGAATGCAACCGATTTAGCTAAATGTTTAATAGATAGAGATGCCAACATAAATTTCATTTCGGACTCGGACAATTTAACGTTACTACATTTAGCTATCAAGAGTAGAGAATATGATATAGCTAAATATTTAGCAGTTAAAGGTGCCGATGTAAATGCTGTTTGTAATGATCAATCGCCATTATATTCTGCTATTATTAACAGTGAAACGGATTTAGCTAAATATTTAATCGATAGAGATGCCAACAACAATTTATGCTGACAAGCTCTTTCGATAGCCGCCGTAACAATTAAAATCAGTTGATTCGTTAAAAAGTTATAGAGAGTTTACAGACATGCACACACACACACATACATACATGCAAACACACACACAGAATTTTTCAAAATCTTCGATTTTCTTAGCGGGAAGTTTAAAATTGCATTATTGAGAAAACTTTATTTTATTCATTCGTCTGGTTTTATTATGACAATTATTATGATTATTTGTGTAATGTTACAATAGAATTGTAATTTTAGACATTGAATTCAATGTTTAAATTATAATTTCAGATATTTTACACATTTAGTTTTTTCATCGACGTATCCTTGAGGACAAACGCATTTGTGAGTTCTTAGGTCACATTCTATTCCAGATTCGTCAATACAGAAATCACCATTACTGCCGCACCATTTTTTTGGGACTCCAAAACACCCGGCATAGTTGTAGCAGTGATCTCCCGGATCTGAAAAAAAAAAAATATAATAATTATAATATCTTTGTTATTAACAAAATATACATTTTATGTAGAGTAAGTTTATCTGTTGTGTGATTGGTTAATCAATCTACAGTAATACACATTGTAGTTTATGTAACTTTTATTCGGCTCGACGGACCAAAAAACATTTTTTTGGTTGAAATCTTTTCAAAAAAATTATTTATACTTATTTGTTTATACTATTATGGTCTAAAAATGTCACTTGCCACTTTTTTGGGAACTTATATGTTGGCTCGAAGGACCAAAGTAACCTTTCAGTGGAAGTAACCAATTTATATTTGGTTGGGGTTGTAATTTTATTTTTGTGAAAGTGTTTTTTAATTCGCTACTGTAATTATTAATAAACTATCCTGACTATCTCGAGCCTCTATTTTTATACTGTTTTTATAATTATATGTAAATAAATCAAATCTTCCGCTGATACTAATAACCCTTGAAGTTAATGTTGAACAAGCATACGATTTTTTGATATCGTATTATAGATAAGGAAAAAAATGCTTACGCTGAGCCATCGGATAGCACTTGAACCCATCTTGATAATGACTGTAAGGACATTGACAAATATTGTGCCTGCATTGAGCGATTCCTTCGATACATTCGGAGTGGCTGTCGCACGCGCCATTAAGTTTTGAAAAGCATGTACCGTTGATATCAACATGATTTTGTTTGCAAAGGCATTTACCATTCTGACAACTTGCGTACTTCAGGTCCTTGCATCCTAAATCGAGTGCGCAGGTATCATTCAAGTCTGAAACATTCAAAATAGTCGGAGGTTGGTTATAAATAGGGACCACCTAAACCATAGATAGATTGCAGGTAAGAAAAATCAACTCACTCTCGGCAAATTTCCAGCAAGTGTCTCCAGCTAGGTAATGGTTCTCGGGACACTGACATGTCTGATTACAAATCGAGTTGGTCACTATACAGTCGGAAACGTCATCACAAACAGCTCCGTTATACCCAAGACAGACACCATCGATGTTCTCATATTTTTGTTTGCAGACACACATATTCTCAGTGCAGTTTGCATATTTCAAATTACGGCAGTGATGGTCGATTTCACAGTAGAAGTCATCAAGTTCTGGTTTTACATATTAATTAATAAATATCAATGTATGTTTGTATCTATGGGAACTCTGGATTCACATGAGAATCCACGGGGATAAGCATAGGAAAATAAAGGTTTATATATGAACCTAAAGGAAACCACCCGAAAACGCCATATGGGAATCTAAACTGGATTCCCACGTGGATTTTTTTGATAGGTAATATTTATAAGAATAGCCTTGTTATTGTCTTTATGTATGAATATAAAAATTTACCTTCCACGTATTCCACACACTCTTGTCTAGTCGGATCATAATAAAATTCTTCATCATCACATACAAATTGGGGATCTAGAAATAAGTAATTAATCAAATTACAAAATTATAACATCTTATATTTATTAACATATGTATGTAAATTGTACGCATGACTGGTTTCACTTAAAAGAAAGACTCTTTTGGTCCTTCGAGCCGGAACAAAAATCTCAAAAACCAGTCATGCTGACAAAATATTGAACTATTGAATGCAAAAATATATTAATAGTGTGAGTAAAACCCTCCAGATTATGAAAACTATCCCATTCTAGCTTTGTATGCAGGGAAAAATAATTATTTCCTTACCAGGTACACATTCGTCACTAGCCACGTAAGTGTGATATCTCTGACATCTGGTTACATTGAATTCATTACAAATGGTAGTGGGTGTTTCTACAGCAGTAGATTCTTCAGTTGATTCTTCAGTAGATTCTTCAGTGGACTCTTCAGTGACACTTGTAGTGTTGACGGAATCCGGTGGAATGCAAGTTTTTCCAATACCTGGATGTTTTTTAATACTTTATGTTAACAATTATTGCTTACTTTGGCTAATAAATTTCACCAGAAATAAAAATATAAAATAATAACCTGCTGTGCTGTTTTTACATGACAATTCTGGCAACAAAAATTGGGTGTCTTTAGGGCATTTACATTCGCCTTTGTCACAAATCAGATTCGGGAGATGTAAATCAGCACAATCTCCATTAGTTTGACAATATTCTCCGTACATCAATTCTAAGAAAGAAAAAATAATATAAAAAGCCATTCGAACCTTCTTCGTGAAATTGCTCGCATTACTATTAGTATTGAATATAAATGTAAAAACGGCAATAAAGGAACATTTTTTTCAATTAGCCGAAGGCTAATGCTACCAACAAACTATTAAAAACTCACTTGATTCTCTTCGTTGTGCAGTTACTGATAAATAACTTTTCTTTAAATGACAGGTTTTGAAGTCACAATCGTACTCCTTGTAAAATTCGTAATTGGGATCGTTTTTTATTGTTTTCGGGATACAAGTTTTTTTATCATACTCAGCTGTTCCGAACTGACAGATACATGTATTATTTTCAGAACATTTTCCAAACTCAACAAGTTTACAGTGAGAATTTTTTTCACAGTGTGATCCTAATGTGCCTGCAATTATCATTTTAAGATGTTAAAATTTTGCTTGCTTATATCTTCATAAGAATATAAGATAAGTATACATCATATGAGCTTTTTGGAAAGGAAATTTCCTGAGCTACAACTTTAGTCCTTACAACAATTACGATAAAATCAATAGTTCAAAAGTTACAGGCCTTTAAAACTAGCGCGCAAGTTTAATTATTTGAAAATTCCCGCGAATTCAACAATTGGAGATTTTGAAATCTTTAAACGGCCATATCTTTTAAACTGTTGGATTTACGAGAATTTTTTACCCAACCAAAGTTGTAGGAAATTAAATTTCCGTTTCAGTGACCACCTTAAACGTTCATTTATTTTATATACTTACTGAGATATAGCCACTGATTTAATTTTTTGAAAAAAACATTACATTTTTATTCAAGTAATTGTTTATCTGTTTTTTTTTTTTATTACCTTGTGCAATACAAATGTATTCGTATGAACCGATGCCATTTCTCATACATTTATCATGTGGACTGCTACACGCAGCTTCTTTGAAGCCGGGCTTACACTAGTTTATAAAAAAAACTTTATTGTTTACTTTCAAAAAAAAAAAATGATTGAAAATTGTAATAATAAATTACTCACTGTTTCATCTGTAAGTGCAAATTTACTCGGGAGTTTTACCGACGCAACAGAAGTTGCCAGCACAAAAAAAATAATATAATTGATGATCATTTTATAACAATTAAGCTTCGATGATTTCTATAAAAAATGAAATAATAGTCGATTATTTATCTTAGAAATTTAGGAATTTAATAAAAGTTTAAGCTCTGCAGCTACGGGCGACGTAGCGTCTGGGCGGTCGAGGGTTCGAATCCCGGGCGTTGATTTTTTGAGAAAAAAAATTTTTTATTTAAAAAACTCTCGTTATTAGTAGAGTTATTAATTTTTTTATAATAATCGATTCATTTAATCAATATTTATTAATTTATGCGTTGCAAACTCGTGTTATTTATTTATTTTTTAAATTGACCGCGAAATAACCGCCAGCAAATAAAATACAATTGATCCAGATTTCGACTGAAAAATTTCTATTATTATTTCTCGTTCTGTTTAATAAAAGTTAACAAGCCAAAAGTATTAAATACCGCGTGACAAAAAATACTTATTATCCTCTTAATAATTAATAATCTAATTAAATATTATCATAATTATTTTTATTTTAAATTTTCCTCCATTTTAATTCATCGAAAATTTAAATTTTAATTATTCCCTATCAGAGATACGTGAAAAATTACAATGACCTTTTTTATTCAGAATTTAATTCTCTACAAAAAAGGTATCTTGTAATTTTTTCACAAAATCAATAGTTACCCCATAATTTTAATTTAAACCCATCGATAAAAATAAATCCCCCAAAATTAAATATTGCTAAAAATTTCCTTCCTTCCAACCTTCGACTTAAAATTCTAGTCAACCTTTTAAAGATACGACAAAAATGTGTATGACCAATTTTGTAGCTTATTAAATTTTCTACAAAAAAGGTTTCTTTTATTTTTTATATAAAACCGATAGTTTTTTCGTAATATCATTTTGAAATTCAAAACTACGCAATTGTTGAAATAATACATTAATTTACGTCGTATATTATTTGTACTCACGTTGATTTTTTTCGAACGTCTATTCTGAACGAAAAGTGACCACGTACTAATTGAAAACTATATTTGTAATAATCAAATTTACTTTGTTCCTTATCAGTTATAATAATAAGTATAAGAATGCTGATGTCAGCAGTTTCTGATTGGTCGAAACAAACAACAAATTTATCGAATTATAAAATTTATCCACGCACTTAGACGCTAATGACTTCTAAAAGACATGAAACCAATGGAAAAATACAATACTACTCTCATTAGATTTTTTTAACGACAAAAGTAATTTTATTAACAGAATTCCATATTTTTATCGTTTCTTATTAATCTACTAATGACGTATTATTTAATTAAAATTATAATAAGTTCTTCTGTTATCGACTTGTCATAGATAATGCATCAATAATTATATTAAAATGTATTTAACGCTTATATTTCGATCAAGAGAACTGATTAATTAAGGTAAATGTCCCTATACCCGAAGAAGACTCAATACCGGAACGATTTGATGATCATTATATTATATTAGGAGTGTGCAAATACTCGAAACTTCGAATTATTCGAGGCGAATCGAATCGCCCGCATGAAAAAAATTTATAAAAAAAATATATGTTAAAATATAAAATAAATATATTTTTCATATAAAAAAAATATATTAAAAATACATAAAAAATATATAAATATATATAGAAGATGTATAAAAAATATATTTTAAATAGCTAACTTTTGGCCGATTTTCGTACATATTTTATATATTTTAAATATATTATGTTAAATATATGATATTAAATATCTAATGAATTCTATTGTAATTTATGTACAAAACCAAATTCCTCATTAGGTGGATATCATATGATATCTCACGAACGAATCGACCGATTTTGATGGTTGAGGCGGCAATCGACGTGTTTTATTGAGTTCTAGAGCTGACTAGATTTTGAAGTCGATCGTTCGAGTCGTTTCTGAGAAATCACTAAAAAACTAAAAAAAAACAAATTTTTTTTCCGTAATTCGCCAATATTTTCGAGTCTACGTGATCAAATGATCTGAAATTTTCAAAAAATTTGATGGCCAACAAGCTCTTTCGATTGCCGCCTTAACCATCTAAATCGGTTCATTAGTTAAAAAGTTATAAGCCGGTCACACACACATACACACACACACACACACACACACACACACACACACACATACATACATACAGACACTCGGACATCATTCTGAAAATAGTCAGAATAACTTCCTATGACCTCAAAACGTCGACATCTGATGAAATTTCGATTTTCGCAAATCGGGGTGAAAACAATAACTTCCCAATTTTTCGAAAATCGTCGATTTTCTTAGCGGGAAGTTAAAAAAATAAATTATGCCCTAATGGACCCAAATTACGGTAAACCCACCGTAAATTACGGTAATCCACCGTAAAATACCGATTTACCGTAATTTACGGTGGATTTTCCGTAATTTACGGTGGATTTACCGTAAAATACGGAAATACGGTAATCCACCGTAAATTACGGTAATTCGGTAATCCACCCGAATTTTTTTACGATAGATTTATCGTATTCGACGGTAAATTTACGGTATATCCGCCGTAATTTACGGTAATCCACCGTAAAGTACCGATTTACCGTAAATTACGGTGGATTTACCGTAAATTACGATAAATCTACTCGAATTTTACGGTATTCTACGGTAGATTTACGGTAAAAATACCGTGAATTTACGGTAACTCAGGTCTGCTAGGGCAAATGTATTTCCTGACTCAGCTCGTTGAGCTGAGTTTAGAGGTAGCAAAATTTTTCGAAAATTCCATCATGAAGACAAATACAATAGTTAGATTTTTATGAAATCTACTAAAAATATACTTTAGAATATATGAATATTATAATGTGATATATTGCACAATATATAAAATAATATTTATATTTTCGCCGTATTAATATATGATAATATATTGAAAAAAAATATATTGCTACAATATATTAATTATATATTTATCAATATAACTTTTCTTATGTATGTTCAGCATATATATCTTGATATATTTATTATATATTGATATATTGTACTGAAAATAGTATATTTATTAACATACAGTATGATGTATATTTTTTATATAAGTTTTCCAGTATATTGCTAAATATATGGTACTATATATATTTTGCAATATATAACGTCCAATATATTGCAAAATATATGGTACTATATATATTTTGCGTACTATAATATGTTACATAATAAAAACCAGGCATTTTAGTTTGTAATTTTCATTTCTATGCTATCGGGCAGCTTTTCAAAAAATGCAGGTATATAAAGACTAATTTTAAATATATCGAGAAAAATATATTTTTTAATATATTGGAAAAATATAACTTAAATATACCGCAAACCATAGATTTAAACATATAAGTTCTTCCATGTATGATCAATTATATACAGACAATATATCACTAATTATATGAGTCAAAATATATATAAATTTGATTATATTATACTTTATAAATTACATATATACCATCTATATATGACAAAAATATATTGAGCATTATATGAGATAATATATATAGAGAAATATAAAAAGAAATATATTATTAAAAATATATAATCCAATATATGTAAAAAACATATATTCATAAATACATATATTTTTGCCGCCATATATTTATCACATATTCACCATATATATTTTTATATATTTTTAACAATATATAGCTTTTCCATGCGGGTCATAGTTGACCTGTAATCGAAATTTGAAGCTTTGAAAAATAAAAATTGTAAATTTGTTGACTTATACCTGAATATTTAAACGAACTATCACACGACGAATGCTAAAATGTAACTGCGGAAGTATTAAAATTTACAGAAGTAAATGGTCACTTTTCATGACGTCAGAGCTTGTTGATGGAAAAGTAATTATCTGTAGATCGTAATTACAAAAGACATTAGTCCCGACGGCCTACACAGAAAACAGAGAATTTGTTGGCACAAAATAACTTTCGCTCTTCTTAAGAAATTTTTGCATGATGAATTCAAAACAGTAATTTTTTGTGCCAATTATTTTTTCGCAGTCTCCAGAATCAGTACATTACACATCGGGGGAGAAAAGTAGGACATTTTCTGCCGAGCGCGTAATCGCCTATCCGATCCCATGTCGGTCGCAAACATGCGTATTGCCCCCTACTTTCCTGCAGGAAAAATTGGAACCCGACTGGTTACTCCAGAGAGGAAAATACGACGGGCCCAGGCTTGGCCCAAGCTTGTAAGCCAGCCTTGGCCCAGCCTTGGTAGGACTCTGGAATGATAACATTGGGCCAGACCTGGTTGCTAGACCTGGCCCATGCTTGGTTGCCAGTCCTGGCCCAGCCTTGGTAGGACTCTGGAATGATAACATTGGGCCAGACCTGGTTGCTAGACCTGGCCCTGACTTTTTTGCCAGACTTTGCCCATTCCTCGAGGAAACGAATAAATTTAATAAAAAAAAAATTTATTATTATTAACCTCGTAGAATTTGTGATCATTAACATTTAAATAATAATCTACTCTTTTTGGGTATAAGTATTATTACGGTATACCCACGGTATAAATGCGGTATGTTTGTGAAATTTTATTACCGTATTTACGCTCTTGCTATACCGTATTTGTACGATGATTAGACTCCATTTATATGGTTTTTATGCTGTTTTTAAACGTTTTATAATCCCACTACACACTTAGAAATTGCACATACGCTTAACTTATTAAATATAATTTATTAAATATTTTCGCCCTACCCGAGATTCGAACCTACAACCTAACGCTCGCCAGACTATCGCTTTACCTCCTACGCTACGGCCGATATATTTGGACCTTGTCTGAGGTGGGTTATAAGTTAGTCGTAAAATAATAATAAGTCATAATAATAATAATAATAATAATAATAATAATAATAATAATAATAATAATAATAATAATAATAATAATAATGGGTGCGTTAAAAAATAATAATAATGGTACATCTTTTGATAACCTTTACGATTAAAACGGTACTGCTCAGGTCTGGTTTAATCGTATTTATTTTCCGAAACCGTCATCTACGCTCAAAACAGGTCTCGTTTTAGGTAAATGAGACTTCAAAGGGTTTGGAAACTGTTACGATTAAAACAGCCTCCCTCACGGAATTGCCATAACGGTATTTCTACGGTATTTTCCTAGTATTTTTTGGGTATAAGTATTATTACGGTATACCCACGGTATAAATACGGTATGTATTTTTGCGACACTTGTAGCTACTCCAAAACAGATATGTAATTGACAAATATACTGTATATTTATTATGGTTCAACATTTATATTATTTATGGAAAACATCATATAGTTGATCATAAATTTGAAAATTTCTTGGGTTTTTTTTTCTAAATCACTCTAGAACAAATTTTTTGTCTTTTTAAATTTGACATTTAAAAATGTGCGCTCGACGAAATTCGCGATTGTGCTGCTCTCTTGCGGAGGAGTTTGGCAAAACGGAACTCCATTGATACGTCAAACTTAAGACGCTAGATAATTTACCTGGAGTCAATATTACCACTAATTGTTGGTAAAAAAAATTTCCTGCGATAACCAGCCAAAGTTAAGTTGGAACTCATCCAATTTTTTAAAGTAATTGGAAGGGAAAAATTGACATCCAAAAAATTATCATCCGTATGCTGTCAATTTGTCTGAAATTTGGATTTTAAAAAGTTAGAGTCAGATTGATGTCAAAGCACGGGAGGGTAAATTGGTTGCGAGTGGATGTCAATTTGTTGATGCTGGTAGATGTCAATTTTACAGGTAAAAGTTGCTGTCAGCTGGGATTCTATTAAATTTAAATCTGACCGTCACAATTTTTGACAGCCATTTGACATCCATGGGACAGCAGATTGACCTCGAATTGGTAAAAAAATTTGACGTTATTTTGCTATCAAGTAATTGGGGTACCGAAAAAAATAATTCTTAGATCTTAGGTAACTGTAGGGTATATTTTTTTATTGTGAATTTCGGATTTAGGGAAATTTGTCATGGGGAACAGCTGCAGCTTTTCCGGATTTCAAGAAATGGTTGGGTTGAGTTTTCTTGAAAATGTGTCCGTTAGAGTAAACGATGATCCGATTCATAGTCTTTTTGATGCACATTCATCAACTCTTGAGTTTAATTGATGTATTTTCCGAGTTTTAAATTTTTCTTATGACTTTTTTGAGTTTTTCCTACTAGTAGCCATCGTAAGAAACAGAAAATGTTTATATTGTATGGAGTTCCTCCTAACACAAGAAAAGTTACAGGCCATTTTCCAAAAATACAAAGACAGTTTCATTTGCCCCCAACTGCCTCATGCCTGAATTTCAATAAAAACTTTTTTCCGAATTTTCTTCTTTCTCCTCCAAAACGTCATCATAGAAAAAACATTTAAATCCTCTAGTTATTTCCAGAAAACCGAAATTTCCCATTTGAATTATTCAAAAAATTTCAAATTTCCCGCTTAAAAATTCAAATTTCTCCTCATCTAAAAAAAATTTAGGAAATTCGCTTTCTACAAAAAAATCAAAAATTTTCAAAACATCAATTTCCTTTCCAAACTTTCTCCCAAAATCTCAAAATTCAAATTTTAAATTTCCCGCTTAAAAATTCAAATTTCTCCTCATCTAAAAAAAATTTAGGAAATTCGCTTTCTTCAAAAAAATCAAAAATTTTCAAAACATCAATTTCCTTTCCAAACTTTCTCCCAAAATCTTAAAATTCAAATTTCAAATTTCCCGCTTAAAAATTCAAATTTCTTTTCCATCTAAAAAATTTATAAAATTCGCCTTCTACCAAAAAATAAAAAATTTCCAAAACATCAATTTCTTTTCCAAACTTTCTCCCAAAATTCTAAAATTTAAATTTCAAATTTCCCGCTTAAAAATTCAAATTTCTTTTCCATCAAAAAAAATCTATTAAATCCGCTTTCTACCAAAAAATAAAAAATTTCCAAACCATCAATTTCCCTTTCAAACTTCCTCCCAAAACCCCATAATTCAAATTTCAAATTTCCCGCCAAAAATTCAAATCCCTATTTTCTAATTTTCTCTCTCTCTCGACTCCCCTCCCCTTCTTCCCAAGCCCTACCCGCCACTAAATTTAATTTCAAGTCTTCCCGCCTTCCCCCGAGCGCGTCCCCCCTCCCCACCGACTCTCAACCGACGCTTCCCCCTCCAGTTCACTTTATAATAAAATAAAATAAAAAAATGAATTTTAAACGGCATCTAGCGACTTGGAGTCCGTTAGTTAGTCGCCAGTGCTGCCAGTCGATCTTTAGCCCGAGACTACGCAGCATCGTAACAAAACCGTGTGTGTGTTCTGTGCGCTCAGTGTCACTGTGTGTGCTCTGACTCAGTGCTGTGTGTGTGTTTTTTTTTTTTTTTTACTATAGTCCAGACCAAAGACTATACACAATATACTATACACATATATATATATATATACATATATATATTTTTACCATACGATCACGATCTCACGACATTCCGGCATTTTCCACCTGATTGTGTGCGGGCGGGTTAACGCCATCTTGTATCACACGTTTTTTTGTTATTTTTTTATTATTATTATATATTAATATATATATTAAACATATATATATACATATATTAATTATAAAGACCAATAATTACTGATAATAATTTAAAACAAGTGAATTTATAAAGTGAAATTTAAAAAATTTAAATTAAATGTATACGCGACACAAAGCGTCGCCTCATTTGTGGGGTTAATTTTTTTTTTTAAAATTAATTATTTATTTTTAAAAATTCTAAACAAATAAGTGAAGTGCAAGTGCCAGAATAATTGACATTTTTAAATAATTTTTTTTATTATTTTGGTGTTCAAACGGAAATTATTTAAATTTGGTGAGTTTTTGAATTTTTTTTCTTTTTTTTTTTTTTCATTGATGGAAAGTTTGAAAAAAAATATGAGGAATTTTTTGAGGGCAATTTAATTGAGTTAATTTCTGTCATACTTTTGGGGACAATTGTCAAATTTTAGGAAATTTTTAAATTTTTATGAGAAATTTTTGAAATTAAAAATTTTTTTTTTGTGGTTATGGAGAATTCTAGAGTTTTTTCAGATCCTATGGGAAATATGGAAAAAATTTCTAATACTTTTTTTTAGGAAATTTAATTTTCTGTAAAATTTTTGGAATACATTTTTTTTGTATCTGTCATATTTTGTGAGATATTTATATATTTTGTAGTAAATGTCACAAATGTCAGTTTACTTTTTTTTTGTAATTATTAATTATCTGGGTAATTATTGAAGCTACTGAAAAATTTTTTTAGACTTTTTTGTAGGAAATTTGATGAGCTACAATTTTGAATAGAGATCATTTTGAGCTATCTGTGATATTTTAAGAGATATGAGCAATTTTAGAATTGGCTGTATAAAACTTGAAAAGTCAAATTTTGACATCTTAATTAAAAGTAATTAAATATCTGGGTAATTATTACAGATAGAGGAAAATGGTTCTATACTTTTTTGTAGGAAATTTTATAAGCTACAATTTTGCAAAGGGGCTATTTTGAGCTATCTGTGATATTTTGAGAGATATGAGCATTTTTAGTGTTTAGTGTATCATAAGTGAAAAATCAAATTTGGCATTTCAATTAAAAGTAATTAAATATCTGTGTAATTATTACAGATAGAGGAAAATGGTTCAATACTTTTTTGTAGGAAATTTTATAAGCTACAATTTTGCAAAGGGGTTATTTTGAGCTATCTGTGATATTTTGAGAGATATGAGCATTTTTAGTGTTTAGTGTATCACAAGTGAAAAATCGAATTTTGACATTTCAATTAAAAGTAATTAAATATCGAGGTAATTATTAGAGATAGAGAAAAATTGTCTCATAGTTTTTTATAGGAAATTTAACGAGCTTCAATTTTGATGAGGAGCTATTTTCAGCTATCTGTGATATTTTCAGAGATATGAGCATTTTAAGTGAAGGCAATCGAGTGCCGCGAAAAATATATTTGATATCGCGTTTTATTTTTTTTACTGCACGTGTGGAAAAGAATCGCGAGTTAGTCAGACTATTGTATTGTTACATATATTATTGTTATATACATATGTATATATGTTGGTATGTATATATAGGGTTAGGAACGGAAATAACAGAGTTTCTCACTCGTGCATTGGAGTAAAAATAAAAAATAATAAAAAGTAAAAAAATAAAAAATTTTTATAATAAAAATGATAATGATAATAATGTTGTAGTAAGCGAAAAATTAATTAAGTTTAAATTAAATTCTTGGAACTCATTTCTTGTCATATATATTTTTTTTTTTCTTTTAGTCAGTTTTAATTTATAAAAATGACATTTTTATTATCGTTATAAAATTTTTTTTTAGATTTAATTAAAATTAATAAAAAAACAATTTTTTATTATTATCAATTTGAATTAGAATTAGAATTTTAATTGATTAGTTTTTTTTTAATTACGGAGATAAAAATAATCGATTTATTTTACCATTCGATATATCGATGAAAAATTTTTTATTAAAAAAATTTTACTTGTTTGAGAAATTTGAAAATTTGAGCAATCGATTTTTTAATCGATTATCGATTTAATTAATCGATATATCGATTTGGGTAATTCGACCTAATATTTAATTTTCATTATATCTGATTATTATTATTATTTTTTTCTAAATTTGAAAACGAGTGATCGATTTCTTAAATCGATTATCGATTTAATTAATCGATATATCGATTTGGGTAATTCGACCTAATATTCAATTCTCATTATATCTGACAATAATCATTTTTTGTTAATTTGAAAACAAGTGATCGATGTCTTAAATCGATTTTCGATTTCTTAAATCGATTATCGATTTAATTATTCGATAAATCGATTTTATTTTCCCGTTAGTTGACATGTCATTTCAATGATACTTGATTCAAATTTTTTTTTAAGATTATCGATTTAAATCGATACAAGATTGTAATCGATATGAGATTTTAATCGATGCATCGATTTATTTCGATTAATCATTAATCTAAGAACTGTAATATTTGAAATAATTTTTTTTACGACGACAATTTTCTTCACTCTCATTTATTGATTCGGTTTAATAAATCGATACCTCGATCTGTTCTAGTAAATCGATTCCTCGAACACTTTCGACATATCGAACTCAAAAATTCCATAAACACAAAATAATTCAAATTTTGTTTTTAAATATTCTTAGCCAAATTTTTTTTCAAATCGACTGATCGACTTTCGATGTATCGAATCGTTCCAATAAATCGATATCTCGATAACCTACGATCTATTGAATTTGAAATTTTCCAATAACTAAACAATTTTTAATTTTCTGAAATTTTTTTGTTTATATTTCTTGAAAATATCGACTAATCGATATTCGATATATCGAATCGTCCAAATGAATCGATATTTCGACCACTTTCGATATATCGAAATCAAAAAAACTAAAAAATTCCATCATCAAATTTTTTTTACAAAATCGACTAATCGACATTCGATATATCGAATCGTTTAAATAATCGATATATCGAAAAAAAAATCTAAAAATTTCAAATTTTTTTCTGATTTAAGTTTTCCTCACAAATTTTTTCGTCTTCCACATTCGACTAATAAATCGATATATCGAATAATAAAACCATAGCAATTCGATACATCAAATCGATTAATAAATAACAATAAAAATAAAAAAAAAACGAATAATAAAATAAAATAAAAAATTACAATTCTATACAGCAACAATAAAAAAGTTTAATTAAAATTTTTTTCTATCGTTCAATTCCGTCCAATTTAAAAATTAAATTCATAAAGTAAAGATGAGATACCTCCCCCTTTCCCTCCTTTCCCGTCGCCTTCCTCTTTCCTCCCGCGCCTTCACTCCCACCCTCCCTTCTCTCCCTCTGCCCCTCGCCCTCTACCTCCTCCCTACAACCTTCTCCTTTCCTTCCCTATCTCTCTCTCCTTCCCTCCGTCTCTCCTTCTCTCTCTTTCTTCTTCGCTTCCTATACATCTTCGTCTTCTCCTCATATTTTTTATTACCATTTTTTATTTTTTTTTATTTTTAATATTTTTATTTTTTAACATTTTTATTTTCCTCTCCTACTTTGCGTTCGATAACAGCCAGACTTCCCTCCCGCCTTTTTTCCTCTAGTTTCATTCCCCCCTTTTTTTTTTTTTTTTTTTTTTTTTTTAATTTTTTTATTTTTCTCGTTTTTACTTGAACTTTTTTTTTTTTTTTTTTAAATTAAAAAAGAGGGGCCATTGAATCGATATTAATTTTGTACTCGACGACAACGTCGATGAGTAATATATATATATATATAAATATATGATTTATAATTAAGTTAATTACATTATATTAGAAATTTATTAGTTTACACAGTTGATTTCATTTTTTACTTATTTTTGTGACTAAACTATTGGAATTAGAGACTATTGGTATTTAACTTTTTTATTTATAATTTTATCGTCTACAAAAAAGTATAAGAAGATTTTTTAATATTTTTAATATTTGAACCGGAAACTCGAGTTTATTAGTGTAATAATTCGATATAAATTTTATTTTTAATTATTTTTATGACGATATTTGATAATTAGAGCTCTTAACTATTTTAGAAAAAAATAACTGTGGAATTTTTTGTAGAGAATTTTATGAGCTAAAAATAAGCTCTGAGTAATTATTTTGATATGGGGAATTTTGGGGCCAGAATTTTAAATTTTCTCAAATAAGTTTTGGAATTGAATAATTTTTACTTCAGAATTTGAGTCTTGAAAGCCTCTAGAGCTTTGGGATTGAATTTTATCAAAAATATGAATCAGACATTTTTTGTAGGAAATTTCGTAAGATACAAAAAAGTTCTGAGTGATTTTTTAATATGGGGAATTTTTGAGCCAGAATTTTAAATTTTCTTAAATAAGTTTTCGAGTTAAATAATTCTTACTTCAAAATTTGAGTCTTGAAAGCCTCTAGAGCTTTAGGATTCAATTTTATCAAAAATATGAATTATACATTTTTTGTGGGGAATTTTATGAGCTACAAAAAAGTCCTTAGTGATTTTTTGATATGGGGAATTTTTGAGACAGAATTTTAAATTTCCTCAAATAATTTTTTGAGTTAAATAATTTTTACTTCAAAATTTCAGTCTTGAAAGCCTCTAGAGCCGTAGGATTCAATTTTATCACAAATATGAATCAGACATTTTTTGTAGGAAATTTCGTAAGATACAAAAAAGTTCTGAGTGATTTTTTAATATGGGGAATTTTTGAGCCAGAATTTTAAATTTTCTTAAATAAGTTTTCGAGTTAAATAATTCTTACTTCAAAATTTGAGTCTTGAAAGCCTCTAGAGCTTTAGGATTCAATTTTATCAAAAATATGAATTATACATTTTTTGTGGGGAATTTTATGAGCTACAAAAAAGTCCTTAGTGATTTTTTGATATGGGGAATTTTTGAGACAGAATTTTAAATTTCCTCAAATAATTTTTTGAGTTAAATAATTTTTACTTCAAAATTTCAGTCTTGAAAGCCTCTAGAGCCGTAGGATTCAATTTTATCACAAATATGAGTCAGGGATTTTTTGTGGGGAATTTTATAAGCTACAAAAAAGTTCTGAGTGATTTTTTGATACGGGGAATTTTTGTGCCAGAATTTTAAATTTTCTCAAATAAATTTACGACCAAAATATTCGCCACTCAAAAATCAGAGTTTCAAAAGCTTCTAGGGCTTTAAAATTCACTTTTATCAAAAAAACATCTCTAATCTTTTTTGTAGAGAATTCAAAGCTCTACAAAAAAGGTCTCTATAAATTTCTTCATATTTTCAAAACTACGTCCCTAATTTAATTAATTAACAAAAAAATTCCTCAAATCTCTTAAGTTTTATCTCTTCTCCCGCTTCTCCAGCTCTAAATTCAAATTCTACAGCAAAAGTTCCCAGAGCTTTTTTGTAGATCTCAAAATTTCCTAAAAAAAACCTCTGATTAATTTTTTCTCTAAACTCGATATTTATCCCAGAATTTTGATTTGAATCATAAAAAATAAATAAAATTTAAATTTAAAGTAATGAAAGCTAATTATTTATTCGTACTCCATACTAGAGTAACTCATACATTTCGTTACACGTCGGTAATTACATTTTTATTGGCAATATTTTTTTTATTATATTTAATAACACATATATAAATATAAAAGTAATGACAAGGGGAATTTAAAATTATAAAATCGTATATCAAGTCTGGGAAAAAAAAATATAATAATAATTAATTATTTAAATATATGTACAAGTGTAATTTATTAATAATAAATAATAATAACAATTTAAGAGGGATAAGGAGAAAAAAAAATATATATGTGATATTAAATATAGCAAGAGTAATATATATAAGGGCTCTTTAGCTCACTTGTGTACACTCACTTGTAAAAGACCTCGATCGTTGCACCGGAAGTGAGATCTGTAATGAAAAAAAAAGTGTAGCAATAATGATGATAAAAAAGTTGAATTAAAAAAATTAAAATAAAAAAAAAGGAGGAATAAAAAATTAAATTTATTTAAGTCAGAAAAAACGTTTGACTATCAAGGTCAGTGCTCTTATTTTTATTTTATTTAAATAACAATTTTTATTTATTTATTTATGGAAGTGAAATTTGAAGGTAATCTTTTTTAGTAGGGGTTTTGGAAAGGAAATTTAGTGAACTATGAAATTGGTCTGATAAAAAAATTTCGTAGGATTGATGGTTTCGGAGATATTGAGGTTTGAAGAATGGGAAAAATGGCGGGAAATTTAAAATTTTGAAAATTATGATGCAAGAAAATTTTTTTGAACGGCGAAAATTATTAAGGAAAAATATATTTTGTGGTTCAAAAAAATTTTTCGGTAAAAAAATTTGGGTTCTGTCGAATTCCAGAAATTTTCTTGATTCAAGAAATTTTTTAGTTCAAAATTTCGATTAATATTGAGTCTTGATTCAAGAAAATTTGGACAGATTCCAGAAATTTTTTATTTTAAGAAAATTCGGTTTTTTGATATCGAGTTTTGATTTAAGAAAATATTTCCTGTAACAAATTCGACATTTTCTTGATTCAAAAAAATTTATTTTAAAGAAATTTTTCTTTCAATATTAATATTTTAGATGCAAGAAAATTTCTCTTGCAAGATTCCAGAAATTTTTAAGTTCGTAAAAATTTATCCGATATCGAGTCTTGACTCAAGAAAATTAAAACTGAAATTCTAGGAATTTTCTTGCTTTAAGAAATTTTTTACTTCAAGAAAATTCTGCTTTTCGTTATCGATGGTCTTGATTTTTAAAAATTTCCCCTGTAACAGATTCTAGAAATTTCTTGACTCAAGAAATTTTTTCTATTCATATCGACTTTTATGTTTCAAGAAAATTTCCCTTACATTAGATTTAAGAAATTTCTTAGTTCAAAAAAATTTTTCTGATATCAGTCTTGACTCAAGAAAATTTAAACTGACATTCTAGGAATTTTCTTGCTTCAAGAAATTTTTTACTTCGAGAAAGTTCTGCTTTTTGTTATCGATGGTCTTGATTTTAAAAATTCCCCCTGTATCAGATTCTAGAAATTTCTTGATTCAAGAAAATTTTCTATTGATCTCGACTTTTTCTTGATTTAAGAAAATTTCTTTCGCATTTGATTCCAGAAATTTCTTAGTTCAAAAAAAATTTGTCCGATATCGAGTCTTGACTCAAGAAAATTTAAACTGTGACAGATACCAGCAAATTTCTTGATCCAAGAAATTTTTTTAGTTGAAAAAATTTATCTTTTGAAGTCGAGTCTTGATTCAAGAAAATTTCTGTTGTACGAAATTTCATAAATTTCTTAGTTCAAGAAAATTATTTTCAAAATCGATATTTTTGATTCAAGAAAATTTATTTACAAAAATTTTTACTTAAAATTAATTCATTAAATTTCTTAATTAAAAAAAAATTTCTGCAATCGACCGTACGTTAACTTAAAAAAATCCCATTTTGAACTAAAAATTTTTTTATCGACTCAAGAAAAATTATAATTCCATAGAAGTAAAAGGCAATGGATTAAAGTCTTGATAATTAAAACTCTAAAGACTCATCTTCATATAAATATTGACCCATAACTTGACTCCAATCACTCCCACGCAAATTTTCAAAGAGACCTAAATTGTAGCCCACAAAATTTTCGTTTTAATGACATACTATGATATATATTTATCTCATATATTTTATAAGTAATAGCAATACAAAAAAAAATTTATGAAAATTAATTCAAAAATTATATATATTTAAAACAATGAAGAATAAATTAGATAATAAAATACAAGTGCTTTTAATAACTCGCGCTTATTGATATGAATATATATATCATATATTTACATTTACATCATATGTATGTTTATTTTGTTACTCATTCATTTACACTATTTTAATTTTTATATATACAATATGTATATATATTTTTTTTTTTTTAATATATTCTCATATTTTAAGTCTGCTACTGCACTCAACAATTACAATGCAATCGTAATTGTAACGTCAATGTACGCTACGGATCATTGATAAGATTTATTATTATTTTATATAAATGAATAAAATTTTATATAAAAAAATTTGAGTCCCAAATTTTATTAATGAAAACGAGGGAAATATATGAGATAAATATATGTTATAGGTGATGGTTGGAAAGGAAATTTTGAGGGCTACAATTTTTGTTTCTGTGAAAATTTTGGTGGGAGTGATTGTTTTTGAGTTACGAGCCAAAAATAAGACGGATACTAGTTTTGAGTTTGAAGAAATTTTTGATTCCTAAATTTTATTAATGAAAACTAGGGAAATATATGAGATAAATATATGTTATAGGTGATGGTTGGAAAGGAAATTTTAAGGGCTACAATTTTTGATTCTGTGAAAATTTTGGTAGGAATGATTATTTTTGAGTTACGGGCCAAAAATAAGACGGATACTAGTTTTGAGTTTGAAGAAATTTTTGATTCATAAATTTTATTAATGAAAACTAGGGAAATATATGAGATAAATATATGTTATAGGTGATGGTTGAAAAGGAAATTTTAAGGGCTACAATTTTTGATTCTGTGAAAATTTTGGTAGGAATGATTATTTTTGAGTTACGGGCCAAAAATAAGACGGATACTAGTTTTGAGTTTGAAGAAATTTTTGATTCATAAATTTTATTCATGAAAACTAGGGAAATATATGAGATAAATATATGTTATAGGTGATGATTGGAAAGGAAATTTTAAGGGCTACAATTTTTGATTCTGTGAAAATTTTGGTAGGAATGATTATTTTTGAGTTACGGGCCAAAAATAAGACGGATACTAGTTTTGAGTTTGAAGAAATTTTTGATTCATAAATTTTATTAATGAAAACTAGGGAAATATATGAGATAAATATATGTTATAGGTGATCGTTGGAAAGGAAATTTTAAGGGCTACAATTTTTGTTTCTGTGAAAATTTATAAAAATCATTTGTTTAAAAATTACAACACCAATGAATTTAATTATTTTTTCAAAACTTCAAATTTCAAATTTTGGTTTTTTAAACCAGGTTTAAAATTGATTAATTTTTTTTTACAGAGTATAAATTTATTCGGTATCTAATATCCCTTTCCGCCCTCTCCTTTCCCAGCATCAAATTCCCAAATTTTTTAAATTTCAAATTTCCCGCCAATTTTCCCGCACTTCAAACTCCCATATCTCTGAAACTATCAATCCTACGCCTTTTTTCCTCAGGACCAATTTTGTAGCCCAGTAAATTTCCTATCCAAAACTCCCCCTTACTCCTCAAAAATTTTTTTTTTTCTCTAAATTTTTTAAATAAAAAAAAGAGCGCCAAATTTTTTTTTTATCGAAATAATTTAAAATTTAAGCGAATAAATAATTCCATTAAAATTTATAATTAAATTTCATTTTACTTAAAAAAATAAAATTTCTATTTACAGAAATATATATATATATATATTTATATATATTAACTGCACTTTCTCTTTCACAATTTTTTATTATTTTATTATTTATTCATTTTTTTTTAATTTTTTACTCGACTCTGCTTAACTTTACCCGACATTTTTTTTTTTTTTTATTTTATTTAATTTAACTTTTTTTTTTTTTAACACAACTCGGTCTATATAAACTCAGTCGGTCTTTTTATGTTACAAGACTCTTGAACGTCAAAAGCGTGTGTAAGTCCACTTGTGTAAATTGTATGACGTATATATACATATATATATAGGTATACAATATATGTACTTTATATATTACTGTGTATGCAGTTTAAATAAAAGTGATAATAAAAAAATTTGACAAAAAAAAAGATCAAATAAATATGAAAAATTTTATTTGCTATTTAAATCGATTTAATTGAATTAATCAAATCACTCATTCATTAATTTTTTTTTTTTTTAAATAAAATGAATCGATTTTTTACAAAAATTGGTCGATAATCGATTTATGAAATTCTAAATTTTTGTTTCTTAAGCAAAAAATTAAAAAATATAAAAAACCATCAATTTATTAAATCGATTGATCGATTTAATGTTAAATAGATTAATCGATTTGATGTTAAATCGATTGATCGATGAAATGAAATATTGTAATTTTGAACTGTAGAATTTTTTTCTAAAAATTAGAAAATAATTTTACATTTAATAGAGATATCGATTTGTTGTAAATCGATGCATCGATTTAATGTTGAATCGATTAATCGATTAGATGTAGTTTTGGTATATTGAAATGTTAAAATTTTTTTCAAAGATTGAAAGATAATTCTATGTTGAATTAAAAAATTGATTTATCGATTATACTATATATCGATTTATCAAATCGAGTTTAAATCAATAACTTACGTGTAATTTTTAAACTGATGCATTTATAATAATTTTTTAAAAGCGTGACTTTAAAATAATCGATTATAAAGTAATCGATAAATCGATTAGTTAATATTAAGTAATCGATATATCGATTAGTTAATATTAATCAATCGATTATAAAGGAGGTAAAAAATTTAAACTTAGAAACAAAATCAAATCGATTTCTCGAATATCATCTAATCGATATATCGATATTCATTTAATCGATATATCGATTTTCACTTAATTGATATATCGATTTTAAAATCATTGAAAATTTATTAAGTCAACCACCAAAAAATACTCAATCGATTATCAACTAATCGATGTGTCGATTATCAATTAATCGACGTATCGATTATCAACTCATCAATGTATCGATTATCAACTAATCGATGTATCGATTATAAACTAATCAATATATCGATTGTCAAATAATAAATGTATCGATTATCAACTAATCGATGTATCAATTGAAAAATAAAAATGTATCGATTATCAACTAATCGATGTGTCGATTATCAATTAATCGACGTATCGATTATCAACTCATCAATGTATCGATTATCAACTAATCTATGTATCGATTATAAACTAATCAATATATCGATTGTCAAATAATAAATGTATCGATTATCAACTAATCGATGTATCAATTGAAAAATAAAAATGTATCGATTATCAACTAATCGATATATCGATTGTTAGTACAAGTATATCGATTTCCTGTTTTGGATTAAAATTTTTTAATTTTCCGAAAAAAATTAATATATCGATTGAATCAATAATCGATGCATCGATTAATCTAAAAGTTTCTACGTCAATTTAAAAATAAATTAAAATTGAGGAGATAAAAATTCTATTTCTCCGGTAATTAATAAAGTAATAAAATAAACATCTCATAGTAACGAAATCGACAAAAATAAATTTTTTTTATTTTTAGTGATAAACTAAATGTTTTCTGACGATAAAATCGATTTAAAAAAAAAGTAAAGTGTAATGACCTTTTCTTCTTATAAAAAATTAAATTTACAACAGAATCATTACTTACAATTTTAATGATAAAATCGATAGTTTAAGCTCTAGGAAGTATTACAGCTATACACGGAAAAAAAATTCACGGATTTTTTACGATTTAACTATCGTAATTTTCATTATATAGTATTGTAACGCTGGACTATAAGTTTTCAATAATAATTTTTACAATAGACTATCGTAATTTTTATTTTATAATTTATACTACTACCTGAAAGAAAAAATCAGATACTATAGAGTAAATTATACAATTTGCGTCAACATAAATTCTAATACAACTATCGTAAAATGAATGAGTCGGTAATGTAGAATTTCTTTAAATATAAAATAATAATTAGAAGTCAATGGAGTAAAATATATTTTTCTCCTCGACGGGCGGAAAGCGTCAACTTTCGTCCCGCTGTGCAAAACAAAGTTGCCGCTTTCCGCCTCCGTCGAGGAGAAAAATAGCATACACTCCTCGGGAAGTAAATAAGAAAGCCTCAGATCACATGTTTGTTGACCTCGGCTTCGCCTCGGCCAACAATTACATGTGATCTGAGACATTTCTTACTTTACTTCCCTCAGTGTGTAATATACTATTCTTAAGAAAGTAGAACTTATAATTAATAGAAAAGAAAAATTTATCATTTGGAATTTTTTTTTTTTTTTAACAGTTAAATTAAGAAGGAAAATACAATCTCGAAATAAAAATAAAACATGTTGAAGTAGTAATAATAAAATATTTATTTAATATTTTTTCAAATATATTTTTTTGGTGTATATAAAATTTAGTATTAATTATTTTAACTTTATAAGTTATAATATTACATCAGATTCCAAAAGTATTATAATTTTTTCCTTTTGAATAAATAACTCATTTCTTTGTATTCAAAATACGCACATGTAGAAAATTTAAAAAAACCATAGGTGCAATTTTTTCGAATACTTTTTTTCTATAATTTATCATTTGTAAAAAAATCCAAAAATTATTAGGCGTCTGCTAACTTCAGTATCCATAAAGAAACTTTAAATGTCCATAATTTGAGGTTATTGTCGACAAATGAAGAATATCCTGTAACAAAATTAGGAGAATTGAATTTATTAGAAAAAATAAATTTTCATTCATTTAGAATCATTTATCCTATGACCACATAATACTACTAAATTGTTTATAAAAATAAACTTCATGTCCAGATAAATAATTTTAAAACGAACGATATACCCACAGAATATTCAGTTTAATAAAAATTAAATAGTATAAATTATACTTACACTACCAAATTATTATATTCCAGAATCTATGTAGGTTTGTTATGAAGAAAGCACAGTTTTTTTTTTAAATTTCTTATTTACAATTGTCCGAAAAACGTCATGAAAAATAACCTCTATTTCTGCACTACACTGTGGATAAAGATGACCTGATTTATAAATATATATAGTTGAACCACAAATAATACAGACAAAGTAGATGTCATCATTTGTATATATATATATATATATACTCACACAAGCATCACATCATGGTATTGTGACATTTGTCTTTCATACGGAAACGCTTCAGATGGCATATACTATACCATGTCAAAAAATTTACAATTCAACTATCGTAATTTTTGTGACTTGTATTGTAAAAACATAGAGGCAGCACTGTAAATTAAGAGGAAGAATAAAAGAATAAATATTATAATTAAATCTCATTTTTTATTCTTTTACTATTTACGATAGTAACATTGTAATATTTCTTATTGAATTTTATACAACAAGCTCTTAATAAAATTACGATAGTGAATAGTAAAAAATCTTTTACAAACTGTAAATTTTCGTATCATATATTTGAAAGTTACAGATAATAAAAGTATAGTCCAGGATTACGATAGTAATATTGGAATTTTTCGTCGAATTTTTTTTCCGTGTAGTAGTATTAAAATATATATGTGTATACATATTAATAATTTTACAAATATCAAAGATACGTTAAAATTCCAGAGGACGAATTTTATAAAGAATTTAATTTTGTATAAAAAAGGTCCCAATGACCTTTTACGTAATTTCAATATTTTACCCGCTAGAGGAATTTATTCAAAATTCCAAGCGTATAATATTTGACGTCTTTTGTTGGCACCAACTGACCGATGTAAAAATAGTGTAATAAAAAAAAATTTATACACATATATATCCCTCACATATATATCTATGAATCTATACAAATTTTTTTTAACTCAAAATAGGAATTCTGGGTAAACTATCACAGATACGAAAAAAATTAATCAATAAAATTTTGTAGAGAATTAAATTTTCTACAAAAAAAGTCTCTTATAATTTTCCATTAAAATCAATAGTTTAGGCGTAATTTCAAATTAATTAATAAATTCGCGCCGGAAATTAATTTGGTAAAAAATTTTTTCGAACTGAAAAATCAAATTCTGGGTGAACTATCAAAGATACGAAAAAAATCAATGAATACAATTTTGTAGAGAATTGAATTTGCTACAAAAAAGTTCTCCTTTAATTTTCCATTAAAATCAATAGTTTATGCGTAATTTCAAATTAATCGAATTAATTAATAAATTCGCGCCGGAAATTAATTTGGTAAAAAATAAAAATTTTTCGAACTTAAAAATCAGATTATGGGTGAACTATCAAAGCTACAAAAAAATTCAATGAATACAAATTTGTAGAGAATTAAATTTGCTACAAAAAAGGTCTCCTTTACTTTTTTTTTTAAATCAAAATTTCACTCAGAATTTTGATAAAATGAAAAGTAAATTTTAAAAAAATTATTTAAAAATTTATTTAAAGAAATATATATATATATGTATATATATATATATATGTATGAAGATTAGAAACGAAATAAATTGAGTATAGAAAGCTGAATAAATGCTAGGGACTGTACATGTGACAAAAGGGGGGCAAAGAGGCCGTGAGTTGCAAGGGGGGTGCAATCTAACCCCCTTTTTATTGACGTTATTACTCACTCGCCGTCACACAATTTTTAAACGAATAATGCAAATTGATTTTTTTTTTTTTAGCCTTTATGTTTTTAGTATCATCTATCGTTTATTTTTAATTTTTTTCATTTATTGTTATTTTTATAAATAACTTTATCAATCTAAAAAAAAAAGTACTCATGTGACATCAATCCGAGTTCTTATGAAAAAAAAAAAAAAAAAAAAAAAAAAAAATAGATTTTTTTTTTCACATAAAACCGTAACCTGGATTCGATCCGCGTACTTCAGGCTCGAAACCAAAAATTTTAATCTACTAGTTAATTTTGGAAAAATTGATAATTAAAAATGGCGCGAAAATTTTCAATTTTAAACTTTAATTAATTTGATTTCAAATATTGGATTAAAAATTATTTTTTTCATTCTATATTTACAAAATTTACGAATGTAGAAAATTTTCAATTTTAAATTAATGAAAAAAAAATTTTTATTTTTCTTTATTCCGAAAATCCCTAACGTGGATTCGATCCGCGTACTTGAGGTTGCGAATATGAAAATTTTTATTTACTAGTCAATTTAAATTTAAAAATGGCGGGAAATTTTTTTATTTATTTCTGAATCAATTTTACTTATAAATTTATAAAATGAAATTTTTAATAAAAAAAAAAAATAATAAATAAATTTGGAGGATTCGAACCCAGTTCTTAAGATTTAAGAAAAAATTTTAATGATTATTTTATTAAAATACTGAGGTTTGGATTCGAACTGTGTTCTTTGGAGTTTAAAAGTTTTTTCAAAGGTATATTTTAGTTTTCTTTATATTTATTGGACAGTGGGGGGGGGGGGGGGGTATTGGCATTATGGTCATAAGAGTTCAACCTACATAATAATAACAAAGGATCTGTACAATTCTCGCTTTCTTTCTTTGTTTGTACTTGTGTTTTTTTTTCTTGTTTATTTTTACTCCTAAATTTTTCATTTAAAATTGGAAATTGTCGCGCCAAATGTCCGCGAAAATGCCATTACGGATATTAAATGCCAAGAAAAATAAATAAAATTGCAGTAAAAAAAGTCAAATTATAATAAATATAAAAATAAAAAATAGACATAAAATTACCCATAAACTAAATCCATCGAGACTATTTTATAACCGCCATAAATAACGTCTATAAAATGTATGAAAAAATAATAATAATGATAAATTTATATGATATATTAAAGAACAAATAATAATTGCAATTAATTAATTTTCATTTTTAAATTCAAAAAAAATTTTAACTATCCATATAAATCTCGATTCGATATATCGATTTACACTATATCGAGACATCGATTTTAGTTTACTTCAATATTTTTTTGAATTTTTTAAAATTGAAATTCGATTAATCGATTTCGATATATCGATTACTCACTTCGATATATCGATTGTAAACTTTTCATATTGATATTTTGACACAAAAAAAGAGGAAATCTGATTAATATCGATATATCGATTTTGTAATTCGTTATATCGATGTATCGATTATGTAATTCGATAAATCGATAATTATAAAAATTTAATTTGAATAATTTTAAACAATTTACAAATTTTTGGATTTTTGGACAAAAATGATCACATCGATTTATTGTTCATTCATTCGAGATATCGAGATATCGATTCATTTCGATTTATATCGATGTAGTTTTTTTTCATAAATATTCATTGATAACAATGAAATTATTAAAATTTTTATTGAATCGATTATTTTTGTTCAATCTCTCGATCTTACGTGTTTCGAGATATCGATTAGCGTCAAGTCGAGATATCGATTTTTTTGTTATAATTTATAAAAATTTCCAATTCTTCTCACAATTAATAATTCGACTAAAATAATTTCGATGTCTCAAAAATTATTCATTCGAGATATCGATTATTTCGATAAATCGATTAAAAAAAAAAAAATTTTACAAAAATTAATACTAATTTACAAAAAATCATCAAATTACATTCGATCTATCGATTTAGATTTTTCGAGATATCGATTGGTGTCGATTCGAGATATCGATTTTTTTTTTTAAATTTTTTTTTTCTCTTCAACTAAAAAAATTAAAATTAATTTCTTTATATAAACTTCTAGACCTTTAAATATCGATCTTGGGCAAAAGTCATCCAAAACTTTTTTGTAGAAAATTCAACGGGCTACAAAAAAGGTCTGAATAATTTTTTCGATACTATTAATATTTGAGCAGTTATTTTAATTATAACAAATAAATCGAAATTAATTTCGAATATTATTTTAAATTAAAAAATTCCTTTCAAATAAATTGACGCTAAAAATTCTAAAGCTTTAATTAATCACCCAACATATATATATACACATATATATATATATCTATATATATACATATTTTCCAATATATCCACATTTCCCGTCCCTTTTTCTCTCCACATCTGCCATTTCTCCTTGACTCCAAAAAAAAAATAAAAAAATACTAAAAAATTTCAAAAGTATATCCAACAATTTTTTCTCTATAAACTTCCCCTCGCTCAGTCACGTGGTAACCATCCGCGATCTAACGGTAGTGGCGACGCGGGGGTCGCGGAGTCGCGGGATATGCGCACGATTTACCCCCACTTTTAAAAAAGTAGTAGCCAATGATAAACTTGAATTGAATGGTAAAAGTTATATAGTAATCCCCACTACTAACGCTTCTCCGATCGGCGAGTTCTTTAGCCCGCGTCTTTTATCCCTACTCTTAATAAATGAAAAAAAAAAATTTTTTTTTTTTTTTTTAAATATCGAGTCTACTCTGTCGTATGTTGATAAAAGAAAAAGGGGCGATGTAAAAAATAAAAATAATAATAAAATACAAAAATTAAAAATAGGGTGAGGGTGGAAGTGGGGGTGGGTAAGGATGGGGAGTTAAAATTTAAGTTGAAGTGGGAGTAAAAGTAAGAGATTTTTAGTAGTGGGGGAAAGTTCACTGGTTGTTCGTACGTCCATCCGCTTATATTGCTCGTTCGTTGGCTTGGCTTGGCTTATATATATATATATATGTACATATATATGTGTATATATATATATTGCTATACTTTAATGTTACATTAATAAAAAGCAACAATCAATATCTTGCCGGTAAAAAAATTTAATCTATAACAGAATTCCCGAGGAAAGCCGCCCGGCGAGTCGCGTCATTCCGCGCCGCAAGCGCCGCCTCGATCACTACAGACTACTCAGGAGAAAGACCACGACCACGACTATAACTATCACTATGACTATGAGAATACAGGACGGTCATGTGCCACTGCGATGTTGCCACAGTCAACCTTTTTCATTTTTTACTCCCCATTATTTATTATACTATAAATTAGTGATTACTTGTCTAGGAGCTACGGCCGTTGGTATTGATTTTAGGCTAAAAGACACTCAGAGCTTTTTTGTAGGAAATTTAAAGCTCTACAAAAAAGGTCATTGTGAATTTTTCGATATCTCTAATATTTGAGCTGTTATATTAAATTTTTTAATTTATTGAGTACTTGTGTTTAAGCTCGAAATTTTTCCATAACTTTGAACAGCTCCTAGAGCTTTGGTATCGATTTTAGGAGGAAAGGCAACGAGAGCTTTTTTGTAGGAAATTTAAAGCTCTACAAAAAAGGTCATTGTGAATTTTTCGATATCTTTAATATTTGAGCTGTTATATTAAATTTTTTAATTTATTGAGTACTTGTGTTTAAGCTCGAAATTTTTCCATAACTTTGAACAGCTCCTAGAGCTTCAGTATTGATTTTAGGGAGAAAGTCAATGAGAGCTTTTTTTGTAGACAATCTAAAGCTCGACAAAAAATGTCATCATAAATTTTTAATTATCTTTACAATTTAAAGCGTTATTTTAATTTTCGGTTGCTCAGAATATTGAGCTTGCAAACTTATGGGTCTAGGGAAAGGGGCTTGAAAGCTCGAAAATACAAAATGGCCGTAAGAGCTTCTAATATCCGGAATAATATTAATAAGCTCTCCTAAAAGCTCTGCAAAATGTATATCTTGCAAATTTAACAAATTAATTTTTGTTTTTAAAAATTGAGCTTGCAAGTTTTCAGCCCGGGATGGGCTTGCAAGCTCACAAACAAAATGTCTACAAGCTCAAAAATTCGAGAATTACCGTCAACGATCCCTGTACTTTCAGAGCTTTCAGTACCAATTTTGCCAGCCGAAGCTTTTGGCAAAATCGAAAGCTCAAAAAAGCTCGCGCGAATTTTCATTTTTAAAACTTTTGTTGACAATAAAAAATGAGCTTTAATTTTCAAGCTCTAAATTTTGCTGGCGACCGCAAGCTCAGCCGCCCAGCAACTTTGCAAGCTCCCAGAGCTTTCGGGATCAATTTTTTGGTAAAAATGAACTGGAATCTTTTTTACAGGAAATTTAATTCTCTACAAATTTGCTCCAGTAAATTTTTCTCATAAGTCCACTAGTTTCGTCAGAATTATCGATTGAAATTTAAATTTATCTTAAAAAAAAAAATTTGTTTCTAAAATATATATAAGATAATAATGACGTAGATTACTGAATTACGTCAAAAAAACCAATGGCCTCGGGCAATCTCGTGTCGCTCATACAATTCATTCTTTATACATATACATATGTATAAATATATAACAGTTACAATGCGTAGGTCAGGTTATGTTACAACCGCGTGTTCACTAGATTTCAATCACTTTTACACTTTTACTACAATAAATTATTATTATTATTATTTTTATTATTATTAAAATATTACAACGAAATTTATTATTTATAAAACGCATTAAAGTGTAGTACGCATTACAAAAGCGATAAAAACAATTTAAAAAAAAAAGTTAAAATAAAAAAAAAAAAATTGCCATGACGTCTAATCTACTGTGATAAGGAATTTGGTCGTTAGAGCGTTTTATTTAATTTAAGTACAAAATGAAAAACAGTAATTACAACAAAAAAATTATTATTATTAATTATTGAGGTCATTTTTAATTATTTGTTTAATTTATGGAAAGTTTTTCATTTCTTATCACCTGTTAGTTGTACATAAATTAATTACCTGTAATTCGATAATTTTTAATTTTTTTATATTTTGTTGAGAAATTTTATTCCCGTTTCTAAGACCAGTAATTAAGTGTCATTTTTAATTACGCGACAGAAATTTGAAAATTGGTAAAAAATCAAAAGTTGGTACACCGATGGATCGGAAATTTTCCGCAGTACAATTTTGGATTCATTGAAAAATTCTGTAAGATTGATAGTTCAAAAGTTACAGCCATTTTTAAATTTTAAAAAATCAAATTCTTAAAAATCATAATTTTTTTTTTTTCAAAGCGACGTAACTTGGAAAATAATGAATTTTTGAAAATTTTCTAAGAGACCAAAATTGTAGCTCATTAAATTTCCTTTGAAATGATACTAAACTTTTTCAAATTTGGATCTTTTTGACCGTTTTGTAAAGTATTTTTCAAAAATTTCGTGATTTTCATTTGGTCATCATGCAGAATCGGGTTCGAATCCCGGCGAGGGTAAAAAAATTTTTATTAAAATTATTTATAGACTAAAATGTGGTTCAGTAGTCAATCCTATGAAAATATAAATAATAATAATAAATTATAATTTAAAAAAATTAAATATGCATTAAAATGGTAACGGAAAAATTCCCGCAAAAAAAATTATGCCGAATAAAAAAGCCGGTTAAAATTTAAATTAAAAAATAAAAAATAAAAAAACATGATACATTTGGTATAAATGGGGGATCTTTATCAAAGTCGAGGCAAGTCGGTCGTCATGGCAACAAAATTGGATTTTTTTTTTGTTAAATTTTTTTTCCTCGGTACATTTTTATTTTTATTTCATTTTTATTTTAACTTTCTCTTTTTTTTTTCTTTTCTTTTTCGACCCTCCGACCATTTCCCCTTCCGTTTTAGTGCCCCCGTGTCCCCACGTTGCGGCGCATCGTGTTCTCGGGCCATCTAGACTTTTTTCTTTCTCGCTATTTCTCATCCTATATTTCTGCCCCTACATTTCTTCCCCTTTATCTGGCGACCGGCCCCTCCGCCAGTTTTAGTTGAGTGTGTGGAATATACCGGCGCCCCTTTGCCGCCAAACTTTCACCCTGTACCGGGAGAGAAAGTACCCAAGACACAGCCCCAAAAGTCGGAGAGAGAAAAAAATTATTAAAATTTAATCTTTTTTTTTTTTATTTTTTAAAGCAAATTTGATTACTTCTAATGCTTTTTTTTTAACTCAAGTATTGATTTTATGTTTTAAATGCATACTTTTTTTTATTATATGCTCTCAAGAAATTAGTTTAATATTTTTATTAGACAGAGCTTTCAAAGCGTCTAGAGCTTTGGATATTTAATTTCTGATAAAAGTGTCTGAGGCTTTATAGAAAATTTTAACCTCTATAAAAAAAGAATTTTATTAATTTTATTGTATTTTGTGAACTAAAGCCACAATTTTTATTCCAAATATTAAAAAATAACTTTTACAATTTTTTAGTAGAAAAATTTTGTTTCTCTATTTTAAAGACTAGACCTTTTAGTTATGATTTTAGTAAAAAAATGATCAAGTCTTTTTTGTAGGAAATGTAAAGGGCTACAGAAGTTGTCTGATTAACTATTTTGATATTTTTAATATTTAACAAGTTATTGCAATTTTCAAAACTCGGATTTTTAAAATCGGTCATTATAGATTTTTGATCATTATTAATTTATATAAGCTTCTAGACCTTTAAATATTGATCTTTGGGAAAACTTATCTAGAACTTTTTTGTAGGAAATTTAAAGGGCTACAAAAAAGGTCTGATTGATTATTTCGATATTTTTGATATTTAATTAGTAATTATAAAAATTCAAAATTAGTCATAATAGATTTTTGATCATTATTAATCTATATCAACTTCTAGATCCTTCAATATTGATCTGAGAGAAAAATTGTCTAAAACTTTTTTGTAGGAAATTTTGAGAGCTACAAAAAAGGTCTGGTAACTTTTTTCGATATTTTTGATATTTAACAAGTTATTCTAATTATAAAAATTCATAATTAGTCATTAGGGATTTTTGATCATTATTAATCTATTTTTGCCTCTAGATTTTTAAATATTGATCTAGGAAAAAAATTATCTAACACTTTTTTGTTGGAAATTTAAAGGGCTACAAAGAAGGTCTGATTAATTATTTCGATATTTTTGATATTTAATTAGTTATTCGAATTCTAAAACTTCCAAATTGTCAAAATTTGTCATTACAGAGTTTTTGATCATTATTAATCTATATAGGCTTCTAGATTCTTAAATATTGATATGGGAGAAAAGTCATTGAGAACTTTTTTGTAGAAAATTCAAAGGGCTACAAAAAAGGTCTGAATAATTTTTTCGATACTATTAATATTTAAGCAGTTGTTTTAATTATAAAGTTTCTATAATAATAAAAAAAGTTTATTCGAAAAATATAAATTTTAAATTATTCACCCCTCAATAAAAATTCATAATTAAAAAAAATTTGGTTATTTAACGTATTCACATTTTCGGCCGCAAGTAAATAAATTTAAAAAAATGAAATTCGTACAAAAAAAAAGAAGTTGAATTATTTCTGTAAATTTATATTTTTTATTTTAGTATTTTTTATTCCATAAAAACTTTTAATGTGAGTTTACTGTGGGGAATTTATAATATAATACATGTACACACACAAATCTACATGTCTGTTACAAAATAAAAAATTATAATAATAATAAAAATGAGGGTGAAACGAAGAAGGAATAAAAAAAAATGAAAAAAGGCGAGAATTTTTTTTTTGTTTTTTGCACTAGAGGTCGTAACTTTGAGTAATAAAAAACTTTTTTTGTTGTTATTTATTACTACACCGTATTTTTTAATTAAAAAACTTATAAACAATAATTACTTTTAATATATTTATATTTAAATGGAATAAAAGTTTAAATTAAATTTTTTTAATAGAATCAGGATATTCGATTTTATTTTTTAAACTTTTAATAACCCGTTAAATATTGATATTACGATAAATATGAATCTGTACTTTTTTATAGAGATTTCTATTCTCTACAAAAAATGTATCTTTGGTTTTTTTGTTAAAATTAATATTTAACGCGCGAGGGGCGTTTGAAGTTTACAATTAAAAGTTCAAAATTTATGTCTATTTGGTTTTAAAAAATATTTAAAAATTTGTCGGAATCTTTTTTTGTAGTTTCCAAAATTCCCCATAAGAATGATAAACTTTTCAAAATTTCTTTCCAAAAATTCCATTAAATTTGCTCTGATTAAAATTTAAAATTCTCCAAAAATTTTCAAAAATCACAACTTTGTGAAAATCAAAATTCCCCATAATTAATTTGTCAAATTTCCCTAACTTCGAAATTCCTACTTCTGCAAACTTTCGTCTTCCAAAATTTCAAAAAATGCCCCATAATTATTTGTCTCCCTTTTTTTAAAATATCCCATCAAAAAATCACCTCTGACATTTTTTGTAGCTCTCAAAATTCCCCACAAGCATCTGCCCACAAAATTCCCTTTACTTAAAAATTCCCCATAAGCATTTTTCTTTTTTTCAAAATTCCCGCTCGAATATCCCCATTATTAAAAAATAACCTTTTACCTTTTTTGTATCTCTCAAAATTTCCCACAAAAAAGCTGCCCATAAAATTCCCCTTACTTAAAAATTCCCACTCCCGCAGGCATCCAAACCCCTCAAAATCTTTCCAAAAATTCCCCATAAGCCTTTTTCCTTTTTTTCAAAATTCCCGCTCAAATATCTCCATTATTAAAAAATCACCTCTTACCTTTTTTGTAGCTCTCAAAATTCCCCACAAAAAATGCCCCATTAATTTTTTGCCTAAACCAACTTTCAACATTCCAATTCTTAAAATTTCCATTCCCAAGTAATCAAAAAAAAAATTGTAATAAAAATTTCCCTCAACTCTTACATTCTATACCATAAATAATTATATTAATGAACCAATTAAATCAATTACACATGTAAGCTCAATTAAATCAATTTATAATTATAATTCATAAGAAATAATAATAATAATAATAATAATAATAATAATAATAATAATAATAACACCATGAGAAATATTATTATTTTATTTACAACAATAAAAGTAATTATAACAGTACTACCATAAGTGTAAGCATAACTATTATTATTATTATTATTATTATTATTATTATTATTATTATTATTATTATTATTATTATTATTATTATTATTATTATAGAGCATAAATATGTGTATGATAGTCTCACGACACGAGTTAAGTAAATTAGAAAGAGAAACGTATGATAGTAAACATTCAAGTTCAACTTTACCTTTATTATTATTATTATTATTATTATTATTATTATTATTATTTCATCTCTTTTTCCTTAAAAATATTTTTATTCTTATGTCTTACTTTGTCTTACTCACTTGTTTATACCGACAAATATATATATATATATATATATATATATATATATATGTGGTTTTTATTTGTTCTGTAAGTTGTAAAGAGAGTAGAGCGTGAGGTATTTTCTTCTCTTTTATTCGCGCTCGCATCGCGTCCTGGGTCAACTTTGTCTGTTTGTCGTAGTCTCACAATCTTTAACATATATATTACTTTACAGTAATAACTATACTTAACTATACTAACAATAATAATAATATATATATATATAATATATTTATTTACTTATTGAGATTTGAAATTAAATTTTTGAAAATTTGCTTAAAATCGTAATTATATTTTTTTAAATTTCTACACGGGATTTAAATATGAATTTTATGCGTTATTATTATGGGTAATTAGAATTCAAGGGCCCAAAGAGGGATCGGGTTTTCAAATGGTGTGAATTTTAGAATTTTGTAGGTAATTTAGTTTTCGCGGGAAATTTGAATTTTAAAATAGATTGTTTTTTAATTATAGATCGCAGAGCTGTTAATTATTATTTTAGAGAAAAAAGTTGTGATAACTTTTTTTAGGAAATTTAATGGGCTACAAAAAAGGTCTTTATGAATTTTTTGATATGAGCGATATTTATCGAGATATTTGAATTTTACGCGGGTGATTACGACAAACTTATTAATAATGTTTATTTTTGAAAATTCTTACATTACTACTTATTTAACTATTCTATTGGTATTTTTTATTGATAGAATATCGATTCTTATTAACAGAATATTCAATAATTACTAACGTTGAGTAATACCTTTAATTATACGATAAAACTATTTTTGTTATGTTAAAATATTAAAATTAACTAAAAGTATCTATCAAATACTGGACGATATAAAAAAAGTTTCTGTCTCTATAGTAATTTATGTAAATCAGATCAATAGGATAGTGTTGAGTATTACACAGCAACTACTAATTACTGTGCAGTTTGTAATTATTCTAAAGCAGACAGATTTAATTAACAATTGCTAGAGACATCCTATAAAAATCTATAGTACAAGTTCAGAGACTGTCGTTCAAAGGAGACGTCGGGCCGGCAGACTGAGGGCAGAATTCCCGCGCGGGAGATCAGGGTTCGAATCCCGGCCCAGTCTAATTATTTTTAAAATATTTAAATTCACGCCGACACTAATACACTTGCCGTTAATAATAATCATATTAATAATAACAATAATAAGAAGTTTAAAAACCAATAAAAATTAAATTTTATTTAATTCCATTGTAATAGAGTTAAATTAATCTAAATTTATTTGTAAAATTTACTATACTACATAATAAAATTTATTAAATAGATAGTAAAGTTTGCTAACGCAGTTTATATTTAGTTGCATACCCACATTATAAAAATTATAAAATATAAATAATAATAAAATTAATATCAGATTGTAGAAATTATAAAATTTCAATAGCGTTTTCCCTTAACGATATAAATTAACTATTTTTATTCCATACTTTTTAACAAATGATCCGATCAATCAATTCCAAAATAAGTCGGTAATTCATTAAGAAATATCGCTTAAGAAATAATCAAAAAATTATACTAGAAATTTTTCTACAATTTATTTTAATTACTTCATAATGTAACCAACTCGTAGTTTAAGGCAAGAATTTTTTCGAGTTTCTAAGCTCGAAAATAGAGGAAAGTTTTAGGACTGACCTTCAAGGTCAGTCGTTTTTAAGATATTTTTCTCCGTACATAGAAAAAAAGGATTTCTTCAAGCAGAAAATTTTTGCTCATCTCAAGAAATTCTTTTCTTGCTTCAAGAAAATTTTTACATTATGAATTGGAAACAAAAATTTACTTAGAATTAGAAATAATTTCTTGCCTCGGAAAATTTTTTTTTGTTCCAAGAAAATTTTTGTTGTTTTTAATTCGTAATGCAAAAATTTTCTTAGAATTAGAAATAATTTTTTACCTCAAGAAAAATTTTTTTTTACTCCCAGAAAATTTCTGTTGTTTTCAATTCGTAATGCAAAAATTTTCTTAGAACTGGAAATAATTTCCTACCTCAAGAAAATTTTTTCTTGCTACAAGAGAACTTTTTCCTGTTCCAAGAAATTTTTTTTTTGTTTTTAATTCGTAATGCAAAAATTTTCTCAGAACTGGAAATAATTTCCTACCTCAAGAAAATTTTTTCTTGTTACAAGAGAAATTTCTCCTGCTCCTAGAAAATTTTTGTTGTTCTCAATTCGCAATGCAAAAATTTTCTTAGAACTAAAAATAATTTCTTACCTCAAGAAAATTTTTTCTTGCTCCCAGAAAATTTTTTTTTTTGCTCCAAGAAAATTTTTGTTGTTTTCAATTCGTAATGCAAAAATTTTCTTAGAACTAGAAATAATTTCCTACCTCAAGAAAATTTTTTCTTGCTACAAGAGAACTTTTTCCTGTTCCAAGAAATTTTTTTTTGTTTTTAATTCGTAATGCAAAAATTTTCTTAGGACTAAAAATAATTTCTTACCGCAAGAAAATTTTTTCTTGCTCCCAGAAAATTTTTTTTCTTTGCTCCAAGAAAATTTTAGTTGTTTTCAATTCGTAATGCAAAAAATTTCTTAAGACAAGTAAAAATTTTTTGCATCGAAAAATTATTTTCCTCTGTGCTCATTATTAAAGTAAATAATTAAAAAAAAAAAATTATGAAAATAATCTCATACTTATATTTATATCCATACCCTAGAAAACCGTTTAAAATATAAAATAGCAAAAAATCGTCCAACTCACTTCCTCAATCCCATGACCTCAACATTGAGGTTAGATCACATCGTTTTCTTACAATACTTTCACACACTACACATTCTCAATACATATATATACACATATATATATATATATATATATATATATATATATGCCATCTAATGATTACCAAGAATCTCTTATACATTACATTACATTAGCGTGGGTTCAATGTAATTTTTTATTTATTTATTTTCTTATTTAAAAAAAAAATCAAAATTCGTAAAAAACGAAATTCAGTAGAATAAAATGAAGCGAAAAATCTTTGGAATTTTTAATTAAAAAAATTCACAATTTTTTATTTTATTTTTGTCTGTACTTTATTAATCTATTCTTACCGCACCCCTTTACCATTTTATATTTTTAAATATTGCTATACTATTATTATCATTATTATTATTTTTTTTTATATTCTCCCACTTGGGGCTCGAGACAGACCCCCAACTCTTATAAAGTCGAATGAAGCTCTTCCATTATGGAAATTTTGAACTCATTCGAAAATCAATACTCAACCCGATCGCCATTTTAACTATGCTATTTAGCTAACTTAATTAGATTTATGATACATTACCTATTATTATTATTATTATTATTATTATTATTATTATTATTATTATTTATTATTAATTATTATTGTTGTAATAATTAGTAATTTCTATTGTTGCAATTATTCATTTTTGTGCGATTGTTGTAATTTTTGTTATTGCCATTCTTCGATTTTTTGCTGTTGGGTGGGTTTTTTAATTATTGTTTTTGTTGTTGTTGTTGTTGATACAATTTTTCATTTTTGTTACTATTTTTGTCGTTGTAATTTTTGTTGTTGTTGTTGTTGATGCAACTCTGGTTTGTTGTTGCTATTTCGGTGGTTTTTGTAATTTTTTTTTTTTTATTGTTGCGATTCTGCATTTTTGTTGCTGTTTCTGTCGTAATTTTGTTGTTGTTGTTGTTGTTGTTTTTAATGCAACTCTTCATTTTTGTTGTTATCTTGTGGTTGTTATGATGTTTGTTGTTGATGTCATTTGTTATTATTGTCGCTGTTGCTGTAATTTTCACCACTTTTGTTGTTGTTGTTGTTGTTACAATTTTTAGTTATTGTTGCTATTGCTGCAATTATTATTATTTTTGTTTTTGTTGCTAGTCTTCATTTTGTGGCTACTTCGGTGGTTTTTGTTGTGATTTTTCATTTTAGTTGCTATTCCTGTCGTAATTTTGTTGTTGTTGTTGTTGTTGTTGTTGTTAATGCAACTCTTCATTTTTGTTGTTATTTTGTGATAGTTATGATGTTTGTTGTTGTCATGTGTTAGTGTTGTCGCTATTGCTGTAATTTTCATCACATTTGTTGTTGTTGTTGTTGTTGTTGTTGTTGTTGTTGTTGTTGTTGTTGTTACAATTCTTAGTTATTGTTGCTATGACTGCAATTGTTCTTATTTTTGTTTTTGTTCCTAGTCTCCGTTTTGTTGTTATTCCGGTGGTTTTTGTAATTGTTGTTGTTATTGTTGCGATTCTTCATTTTTGTTGCTGTTTCTGTCGTTGTAATTTTGTTGTTGTTGTTTTCGTTAATGCAGCTCGTCATTTTTTTTATTATGATGTTTGTTGTTGTTGTTATTATTGTCGCTTTTGCTGTAATTTTCATCACTTTTGTTGTTGTTGTTGTTGTTATTGTTGTTGTTGTTGTTGTTGTTGTTGTTGTTGTTGTTGTTGTTGTTGTTGTTGTTGTTGTTGTTTATAAAACTTAATTTACAAATCATTAAAATGTAAATTACGAGCTAATTATAAAAAATTTCAAAAAATCTATAGAATACTTTTTTGTAGAGAATTTAATTTTCTACAAAAATGTATTGATTGATATTTTATCTAAAATCAATAGTTAAAGCCCCAGAAGCGTTTGAAAAATAAAAACCTACAGAAAGTTCAAATTAAATTTTATTTGAAAAAAAAAAAAAAAAAAATCATAAAAATATTCAGAGGACATTTCCTTAAGATTACATGGAACAAAGAAGGTTCAGTAATAATAATAACAATAATAATAATAATAATAAAAATGTTAAAGAATTTTTAAAAATTACAGTTGAGTAAAAAAATAAAAATGAAGAATTTAAGCTAGCGGTTTTAAAATAAAAATAAAAATATATAAATGTAAGATAGATTTAAAAAAAAAAAGTAAAAGATCGGAAAGAAGGGTTCGGTTTTTTAGTTTCACAAACTGGTTCGAATTTTTAATGAAAAAGGCGGGTGAATGTGCGCTCGCGCACAACTCCATGGAAAAACCGGTTATTTCTACTCTATAACCCTCTATATTTTGCTTTTGTACGTATAAATTTACCTTTTATATCTAACATTATATTTTTATAATATTTCAACTTTATTTAATTTATCAAAAAAACAACTCATTATTTTTTTTTTCTTTATCAGACATTTAATTTTTAATTACGAGTTATCTCTTAACTATCAAAAGTTTAAAAAAATTCCTGATTTGTGAATTTTTTTTTTATTGATAATTTTCTTAGGTCGTTGTTACTTTCTGTAACATTTAATTATACACTCAAAAAAATCGATCACTTGTTTGGATTTTCTGCAACAATTTTCAAAATTAGTCATAAATTTTTTCATCATTATTTATCTATATAAGCTTTTAGATCTTCAAATATTAATCTGGGAGAAAAGTCATCAATAACTTTTTTGTAGGAAATTTTAAGGGCTACAAAAAAGGTCTGATAAATTTTTTCGATATTTTTGATATTTAACAAGTTTTTGTAATTTTAAAAATTCCGAATTTTCAAAATTCATGATAAATTTTTGATCATTATTAATTTACATCAGCTTCTAGATCTTCAAATATTGATCTGGGAGAAAAGTCATCCAGAACTTTTTTGTAGGAAATTTTGAGGGCAACAAAAAAGATCTGATAAATTTTTTCGATATTTTCAATATTTAACAAGTTATTGTAATTTTCAAAATTCCAAATTTTCAAAATTCATTATAAATTTTTGATCATTATGAATCTATATAAGCTTCTAGATCCTTAAATATTGATCTAGGAGAAAAGTTATCTGGAACTTATTTGTAGGAAATTTCAAGGGCTACAAAAAAGGTCCTTATAAATTTTCGAATATCTCTGATATTTATCGGGATATTACAATTTTTAAATTATAAAATACCAATTTTTTTCTTACATGTAAATTATTGATACTTAGTACCATTTTTTTGCAAGTATGTAAAGATATATGTATTGATGAATAACATATAATAATATATATATTACTAAGAGTATAGAATAGTGTAAAGACATATGTGTACAATACAAGGAACGTTTTAAATGTGTACAGTAACTCCATATCTGTACTCTAGTTTATAAACGCGTGATATCTATAGTAAAATACATACACGCAATTTATATTATACATCGTGGAAATATGGCGGAATTTACCGTACTTGTAGTAAGTACACGCGACTATAAGCTAATACTTAGTAGTACAGCAAATTTATAAAATTTTTAATAACTCATTTTTAACTTCGAAAATAATTTCTTTTTGCATTTGACATTTTAACCTCGTAGAGTTTCAAATATCGATTTTTGGAAAAAGGTCATTAAGTCTTTTTTGTAAAACACAAAATTTCCTATGAAAAATGTCTTATTGAAAATTTCGAAATTTTTGATAGGAAAGTCAGAAAATTAATTTTTTAATTCATTCAAATCTTGAAAATTTTTCGGACTGCGGACAATTTTGACAAATAATTGAAATAACTCATAAATTTATAGAGATACGTAAAAATTTATAAGAAACTTTCTTGTAGAGAACAAAATTTCCTATAAAAAACGTTCTATTGAAAATTTCAAAATTGAGCATAGGAAAGTCGGAAAATTAATTTTTTAATTCATTTAAATTTTGAAAATTTTTTGGACTGCGGACAATTTTGACAAATAATTGAAATAACTCATAAATTTATAGAGATACGTAAAAATTTATAAGAAACTTTCTTGTAGAGAACAAAATTTCCTATAAAAAATGTTTCATTAAAAATTTCAAAATTCCCCATAGGAAAGTCAGAAAATTAATTTTTGTAAATTATTTAATCCTAGAAATTATTCGTACTGCGGATTATTTTTACAATTCATTAAAATAACTCATAAATTTATAGAGATACGTAAAAATTTATGACAAACTTTTTTGTAGAGAACAAAATTTCCTACAAAAAATGTCTCATTAAAAATCTCAAAATTCCCCATAGGAAAGTCGGAACATTAATTTTTGTAAATTATTTAGTCTTGGAAATTATTCGTACTGCAGATTATTTTTACAAATACTTAAAATAACTCATAAATTTATAGAGATACGTAAAAATTTATGAGAAACTTTTTTGTAGAGCACAAAATTTCCTATAAAAAATATTTAACACTTTTCGATGTAAAGAGATTAGTTTCGATGTAAATGTTAATTAAAAAAAAAAAAATAAAATAAAAAATAAAAAATAAAATAAATAATAATTAATTGAATAAATAAATAAACGTTAGAAGTCACCGACATTTGCGAGTAGCGTCTGTGTAGTAATAGTTGTTGTGTTAAATTTTTAGTGGGAGAGAATTCACCGAGGGGGAATGTACACGGAATAAAAGAGAATAAGCAAAAAATTAGTAGTAGGGGAATGAAATTCGCGAGGGGAATTCGCGTCGCGAGTTTAAGAGTCACGGTGCGGGAGTTAAGGGGTACAAGACGTAACAGAGGGTAATATAGCTATACTACCGGCCAGAGAGCGTCGGATGGAACAACAAAAAGTATAAAAAATTAAAAAAAAAAAAAGTTTAATAAAAAAGTAAAATAAAAATGAAATAAAAATAAAAATAAAAACGCGAACGAACGGAGGAAAGATTAAAGAGTGGGGGTAAGAGAAAATGACCAATATAAAATTGTGTGGGTGGGGGGTAATGTATAAAGAAGAAAAAGTGGGGGAGGAAAAAGAAAAGACGATGTATAGTATCGAAGAGGAGGTGGTGGGGGTGGGAGAGGGGGAGGGGGAGGTACATCGTTGCATTTCGTTGTTGCTGTATTAGTAGTTATTGTAGGTCGTTGTATTTTATAACGTTATTTATTATTATTATTTTTATTCAAATGTGTGGGTATCAGAACTCGAGATATTCGGGAAATATCGAAGTTGATTTCGATATCTCGAAATTACGATAAAAATGACAAATTAAATTTTTTTTTAATAAATTATTGTAGAGGTTTTTTGACAGATCTTATTCGATTAATCGAATTTTGAAAAATCGATTAATTGTTTTCTAATAATCGATTAATTTTTAAGTAATTCGAGTAATCGTATTTGCTAGAGAATCGATTTACTGAATTTTTTAAAAATCGATTAATTTATATTTCATTCGACTAATCGAATTTTTTAAAAAATCGATTTATCGAAATTTTAATGTCGATTAATTAAATTTTCAAAAATCGATGTTTAATTTTTATCCGATTTATCGATTTTTTAAAAAATCGATCAATTTAATTTTCAATCGATTAATCGAATTTTTGAGAAAGATCGATTAATTGAATTTTCTAACAATCGATTAATTTCTAATTCATTCGAGTCATCGTGTTTGCTAGAGAATCGATTTACTGAATTTTAAAAAAATCGATTATTTTATATTTCATTCGACTAATCGAATTTTCTAGGAAATCGATTTATCGAATTTTTAATGTCGATTAATTAAATGTCAAAAATCGTTACGTTTAATTTTTATCCGATTTATCGATTTTTTTTTAAATCGATTAATTTTCATTCGATTAATCGAATTTTTGAAAAAGATCGATTAATCGAATTCTCTCAAAAAAACGATGAATTGAAATTTAAAAAATTCGACTCAGAATTTTCGAGAAAATCGATTAACTGAACGTTTATTTGATTAATCGAACGTTCATTCGATTAATCGAACTTTTATTCGATTAATCGATCCTCTAAAATTTCTAAAAAAATTAATTTACTATATTTTCAATTCAAACTAATCAAGATGACTCATTAATAAAAATCGATTAATCGACTTTCGATTACTGTTTAAACTTCCGAATTTCCCTAAAATTTTTTTTTTTAATTTTAACGTAAGAAATAATTTTTGAACATACTTTTAAAGTATCAATAATAACACTAATAATAATAATAATAATAACAACAATAATAAAGTTTATAAACAGATGATTGTTTTTTAATCATTGAATTTTTTTTTTTAAATGATTAAATAAAGTCAATATACTTAATATTTTTGTTTACTAAATTCTACGAACGAAAACGATAAAACATTAATTGTTATTTAATTATATACGCGCACTATATATGTTTGCGTATATAAATAATAATTGAATGTCTATGTATCAGTAATACGATATATTAGTATGTATATCTTAATTGTTACGATAACGATGACTCACATTTTTCTAATTTTTATTTTTCATTTTTAATTAAATTTTATATCTTTCTCGCCTTATCTACGCCTGTTTCTTTTTTTATTTTTTTTTTTTTTTCATATCAATCTTTTAAACATTTTTTATATTAAATTTATGCACTACATTTCAATTTAAGCTCCTACATGATTTTCAAATCTCCCGCTATTATTTTTAATTCCCAGCTGTTTTAGTCTTTTTTCAAAATTTTCTGAGCTCACACGTTTTAGAACCAGACATTGAAATTTCTTTTATAAAACCCTTACACAACTTCTTAATATCTACCCCTCCTCAAAATTTCTCAGACTACAGTTTCTGGATCAGAAATTAAAATTTCAAAACTCCCCATAATTCCATTATTTTAAACTTTACTTCTAACCCTCATATCTTCTAAAATATCTACCCTACCCCATTTTTTCTCATAACCAATTTTATTCCTCATCAAATTTCCTATCCAAAACCCTCCCTAAACCTTTCAAAATATTCCTACCTAACCCTTTTTGAAAATCCCCCATTATTCCATTATTTTAAACTTTTCTTTAAATCCTCATATCTTCAAAAATATTCATCCTATGTAATTTTTCCTCATGACCAATCTTATTCCTCATCAAATTTCCTATCCATAACCCTCCCTATACTTATGAAAATATCCCCACCTAACCCAGTTTCAAAATTCCCCATTATTCCATTATTTTAAATTTTTCTTTAAATCCTCATATCTTCCAAAATATTCATCCTGTGTAATTTTTCCTCATAACCAATCTTATTCCTCATCAAATTTCCTATCCATAACCCTCCCTATACTTATGAAAATATCCCCACCTAACCCAGTTTCAAAATTCCCCATTATTCCATTATTTTAAATTTTTCTTTAAATCCTCATATCTTCCAAAATATTCATCCTGTGTAATTTTTCCTCATAACCAATCTCAATCCTCATCAAATTCCCTATCCATAACCCTCCCTATACTTATGAAAATATCCCCACCTAACCCAGTTTCAAAATTCCCCATTATTCCATTATTTTAAATTTTTCTTTAAATCCTCATATCTTCCAAAATATTCATCCTGTGTAATTTTTCCTCATAACCAATCTTATTCCTCATCAAATTTCCTATCCATAACCCTCCCTATACTTATGAAAATATCCCCACCTAACCCAGTTTCAAAATTCCCCATTATTCCATTATTTTAAATTTTTCTTTAAATCCTCATATCTTCCAAAATATTCATCCTGTGTAATTTTTCCTCATAACCAATCTCAATCCTCATCAAATTCCCTATCCATAACCCTCCCTAAACTTCTCAAAATATCCTTAACCAGCCTAGTTTCAAAATTCCCCTTACTCCATTATTTTAAAACTTTCTTTAAATCCTCATATCTTCCAAAATATTCATCTCATATAATTTTTCCTCATAACCAATCTTATTCCTCATCAAATTTCCTATCCAAAACTTTCCCTAAACTTCTCAAAATATCCCTCCCTAGCCTAGTTTCAAAATTCCTCATAATTCCATTAGTTTAAACTTTTCTTTAAATCCTCATATCTTCCAAAATATTCATCCTATGTAATTTTTCCTCATGACCAATCTTATTCCTGATTAAATTTCCTATTCAAAACCCTCCCTAAACCTCTCAAAATATCCCTACCTAACCCTTTTTGAAAATCCCCCATAATTCCATTATTTTAAACTTTTCTTTTAATCCTCATATCTCTAAAAATATCCATCCTACCCCATTTTTCCTCATGACCAATCTTATTCCCCATCAAATTTCCTATCCAAAACCCTCCCTAAACCTCTCAAAATTTTTCTCCCCTCTCAAAATATCCTCACTCAAAATATCACTAAAAAAAAAAATTAAAAATTTCCATACAAAATAAAAATAAAAATAGTAATAATAATTACGCCGAACCGGAAGTGACTAATTTTCTCTAATTTGACACGTAACATCTCAAAAAAAATTATTATTAAAAAATTTTTTTTTATTTAAATCCGTACGAGTTACGTGCAAGTATTCCAGTACATATTTATAAATTAACTATGTAATAGTCATATATGTATTCACTAGTATATATAGCAAGTGGTATATATCCATGTGCGTTTGTTTTGAAATGATACGAGTGAGTAAAAGAGTAAAAGAGTTTAAATAGAGTTGAGTGAATTCATTTAACGCGGGTTAAAAAGAGACAAACAATCGCATCGAGCTCGCGGTGATTGAAGGAGTAGAGGGAAAAAAGGGTCTTGTGAATGGAAGCTTTTACGTGTTACGTACGTGATAACACACGCTATCATATATACATATATATTATTATATATGTATTTAAATTTTATTCAAAAATAAATTTTACAAACTTCCGTTGTTATCTACATCTTTTACGGATATATCGATAAATATCAGAGATACGTAAAAAATTATTAAGACTTTTTTTTAGAGAATTTAATACCGAATAAAAAAGGTTCTTATCAACTTTTTTTTATCTCCAATATTTGAGCCGTTATTTCAATTTAATAAAAACGGAAATAGTGAAATTTTGAATCAAGCAAAAAATTTTTGATGAATTTTTATGTCCAGAGCTTAAAATTTTGAATTTTGAGAAAAAATTATTAAAACTTTTTTTTAGAAAATTTAAAGGGCTACAAAAAAGGTCATCTTCAATTCTTTGATATCTGTGATATTTATTGAGATATTTGAATTTTAATTGGGGATAGATGGAGAATATTTTTTTTGTTAATTAATTTTTTAAAAAAAATATTTAATGAAAGTTTTCGCATTGAAATAAAATTTTATAATCATGAAATCGTGACGTTATACAATAGAAAGTTGTTGTAATATAAGTTAGTGTACACTAGTAAACTATTTAATAAATATTAAAAATACTTTAGAAAGTTTTTATTACGAAAAAAATAAATAAAAAACTTTTTTTTTTAATTTAGATTATTATTGTACAATTGTACGATTTACTCGTTAAATAACGGTTTCATGAAAAAAATTGTTGATAACTTTTTTGTAGAGCTTTCAATTCTCTACAAAAAAGATTCCTGGTGTTTTTACTTTAAAATCAAAATTATAAGCTCGCTATCAAATTTTTGATGCAAGAAAATTGTAGATAATTTCATAGACTCAGCTATCGATTTTAAAATTCGAATACCTTAAGAAATATCGATAATATCGAAAAATTTGTAAGGACCTTTTTTGCAGCCCTTTAAATTTCCTACAGAAAAGTTCTGGATCACTTTTTTCCTGGATCAATATTTGGGGATCTAGAAGCTTATATAGATTAATAATGATCAAAAATCCCTAATGACTAATTATGAATTTTTATAATTAGAATAACTTGTTAAATATCAAAAATATCGAAAAAAGTTATCAGACCTTTTTTGTAGCTCTCAAAATTTCCTACAAAAAAGTTTTAGACAATTTTTCTCTCAGATCAATATTTAAGGATCTAGAAGCTTATATAGATTCATAATGATCAAAAATTTATTATGACTAATTTTGAATTTTTATAATTACTAATTAAATATCAAAAATATCGAAATAATCAATCAGACCTTTTTTGTAGCCCTAATAATTTCCTACGAAAAATTTCCCGATAACTTTTCTCCTAGATCAATATTTAAAGATCTAGAAGCTTAAATAGATCAATAATGATCAAAAATCTATTATGACTAATTTTGAATTTTTATAATTACTAATTAAATATCAAAAATATCGAAATAATCAATCAGACCTTTTCTGTAGCTCTTTCAATTTCCTACAAAAAAGTTTCAGATAACTTTCCTCCCAGGTCAATATTTAAAGATCTAGAAGCTTAGATAGATTCATAATGATCAAAAATCTATAATGAACTTTGAAAATTTGGAATTTTGAAAATTAGAATAACTTTTTAAATATAAAAAATATCGAAAAAATTAATCAGACCTTTTTTGTAGCTCTTAAAATTTCTTACAAAAAAGTTCTTGACAACTTTTCTCCTAGATCAATATTTAAGGATCTAGAAGCTTAGATAGATTCATAATGATCAAAAATCCATCATGAACTTTGAAAATTTGGAATTCTGAAAACTAGAATAACTTCTTAAATATCAAAAATATCGAAATAATCAATCAGACCTTTTTTGTAGCTCTTAAAATTTCCTAAAAAAAAGTCCGGGTCATTTTTTCCCTAAAATCAAAATTGAACCCTCTAGAATTTTTCAAACTCAAAAATTCCATTTGTTCTCCATTTACATGTCCAAAAAATTGATTAATAAACAAATTGTTGTTTTTTTGTTTCAGATCGATGACACCGACTTCTACAGTGTATAGTCACAAAAACGTAAATTAAAATAATAAACTAAATGTAAAAAAAAATAAATGCGTATGAAACCTAAAGCATATATCCGCAACTCAGACGGAATTTATCACAACATTGAAGACGTATCTAAAGAAATGACAAACATGTTTCCACAACAATATTGTTTGAGGTGGAAGTACCACCATAGTAATTTACAGACAATGTTCTCACAGCTGTTAGAAAGACAAGCGTATTGTGATGTTACGCTTGCCTGTGAGGGACAAACTCTACGTGCACACAAGGTATATATTTATATATATATTATATTTACTTTACTATTAAATTTTTATTTTTTTTTCAAAAAATTATGAATATTAAAAAATTATGTCGAGCTCATAATTTTTTCTACTTTTCTTTATAATTGAGAAAATAAAAAAATTTCTTAGTCTTTTCCCCGGAAGTGGAAAAAAAAATTTCAGTTGGTAATGAATTGGAAAATTTTCTTTTCTATTATTTTAAATTTTTTGATGAAGAATAAAAATTGTCAGCATGACAAGGATTTTTTTTTGTTAATTTTCTTATACATTATATACATTTTTTGTATAAGAGCGTATTTCAAAATTGATTATCTACAGTAAAATAAAAATGATATTGACGCGCTGATAAAACCTTAGAAAAAAAATTACAACACATTTTATCGTGACCTGAATAATTTTTAAAATTTAATGAGAAAAAATTTAGTTTTTAAAAAAATATATGAGTCCATAAGTATTTTTGTTAATTTGTCGGTTTTTAAGATTTGAGGAGAAAAAAATTTTGAAAATTTGATGAGAAAGTAAATATCTTGGAAAATATGAGAGATATGAAAAAAATGAAGGAGAGCTTTTTTGTAGAGAATTTAATTGTGCATAAAAAAGGTCCTCATGGCATATTGTGTAAAGTTGATAGTTTGAGGACTAGAAGCTGTGGAAGATGAAAGCAAATTTTTGGAAAATGTGGTTTTTATTCAAAATGAAAATTTTAGGTTAAATATTTGAAATTTCAAAAATATTGTCTGGACCTTTTTTGTTCGGCTTGAAATTCTCTACAAAAAAGCTCTGGGACATTTTCATGTCACTTTTATAGTTTACGTTCTAGAAGCTTTTAAACCCTAGATCTTCAACTCAAAATTACCCATAAATATTTTTAAACTCCATTATCAAAATTACTCCCGAATATCAAAATTTTCATCCGGGTCTTTTTTGTTCTCCTCAAAATTCTCCATAAAAAAGTCCTCATACATTTTTATCTCAAACCATTGAAAGGTCTCTTAAAAATCCCCATCACTATTTTCCTATTTCTTCCGATTTAAATTCTTTAAACTCCAATTATCTCTCGACCTATCACTCAAACTCAAAAATTTCTCATAACTTTTTTTTTAATTTAAAAATTACCCACAAAAATTTCTCGTCTATTTTACTCAAGACCTTTTAAACGCTCTCTTAAAAATCCCCATCGCAAAATTTCTAATCCCTTCCAATTTAAAAATTTTAAACTCTTCTTATCTCTTAGGCTATCACTCCTACCTAAAAATTTCTCATGACCTTTTTTATTCCTCTCAAAATTCTCTACAAAAAATTCCTCATCCATTTTTACCTCACCTTCATACTTTAACCTCTATCCGCTTTTAAACCCTTACTCACTAAAAATTCCCCATAACCATCTTTATCTTAATTCTCCCATAACTCCTAAAATATCACAAATATCAAAAATATCAATCAGACCATTTTTGTTCCTCTCAAAATCCTCTACAAAAAATTCCTTATCGATTTTTACCTCACCTCCATACTTTAACCTCTATCCGCTTTTAAACCCTCACTCGCTAAAAATTCCCCATAACCATCTTCATCTTAATTCTCCCATAACTCCTAAAATATCACAAATATCAAAAATATCAATCAGACCTTTTTTGTTCCTCTCAAAATTCCCTACAAAAAAGGTCTCTTTACCATTTTCCCTAAACTCAATATTTCCACCCCTAGCCCTTCATCCCTTAAAATTTTTCGTCATAAAATTCATAAATTTAAATAAAAATAATGATAATAATTAATAACAATAATATTAGTAATTAAAAATAGTAATCAATAAAAAAATGTCAATAATAATTAAAAATATTTATAATTAAAAAAAAAAGTTATGATTAAAACCCCGCCCAGAATTTTCGATTGACGACAGGTACGACGTTGTTGTCAACGTCAACGTCGACGATCACACTACAACCACATTAACTAAATATATATCTAGTATATATATATATATATATGACTACTAGTACATAGTCAATATAGCTTGAATATTTAATATCCAAGTCTTGTGTATTGATTTTCTTGAATTTTATATACCGTCCGCAAAATAAGGTAGTAAAGAAAATGGGGCCGAAAGGCGTCAACTTTTCACTACACATTTATCCGCCACTTTTATTATTATTTACTTTTTTTAACCCCCGTACTATTTTTTTTTATTCTGTCCTAACTCTCTACCACCCCCACTGCCGGAGCTTTCCACGAGCTTTTTTTTACCGTCCTCGAGCCGAGCGGTCTATTACTTTTTTTTCTTTCCACCCACTCACGATCCGCGACGAGCTCTTTATTTAGTTTTTTTTCTATGCACTTTTTATCTATTTTTAACGGTCTGTAGATATCTATATGGGTTTATTACATTTCGAGGTACCGAGCTTTTATTACTGAGTATATAAAACTTAAGCTTACTGATGCTATACCTCATTATTTTTATATACTTTTATATGCTAATTAGGGGGCAGAGGGAATTGAGGACTTGAAAGGTCTGTAAGTTGGTAAAAAATGGTTGTAGAGAAAAAAATTCTAGATGTTTTTTGTAGGGAATTTTGAGAGGAACAAAAAAGGTCCGATTGATATTTTTGATATTTGTGATATTTTAGGAGTTATGGGAGAATTAAGATGAAGATGGTTATGGGGAATTTTTAGCGAGTGAGGGTTTAAAAGCGGATAGAGGTTAAAGTATGGAGGTGAGGTAAAAATGGATGAGGAACTTTTTGTAGAGAATTTTGAGAGGAACAAAAAAGGTCTGATTGATATTTTTGATATTTGTGATATTTTAGGAGTTATGGGAGAATTAAGATGAAGATGGTTATGGGGAATTTTTAGCGAGTGAGGGTTTAAAAGCGGATAGAGGCTAAAGTATGGAAGTGAGGTAAAAATGGGTAGGGAACTTTTTGTAGAGAATTTTGAGAGGAACAAAAAAGGTCTGATTGATATTTTTGATATTTGTGATATTTTAGGAGTTATGGGAGAATGAAGATGAAGATGGTTATGGGGAATTTTTAGCGAGTGAGGGTTTAAAAGCGGATAGAGGTTAAAGTATGGAGGTGAGGTAAAAATGGATGAGGAATTTTTTGTAGAGAATTTTGAGAGGAACAAAAAAGGTCATGAGAAATTTTTAGGTAGGAGTGATAGCCTAAGAGATAAGAGGAGTTTAAAATTTTTAAATTGGAAGGAATTAAATAATTTGCGATGGGGATTTTTAAGAGAGCGTTTAAAAGGTCTTGAGTAAAATAGACGAGAAATTTTTGTAGGTACTTTTTAAATTAAAAAAAAAGTTGAGAAACTTTTGAGTTTGAGTGATAGGTCGAGAGATAATTGGAGTTTAAAGAATTTAAATTGGGAGAAATAGGAAAATCGTGATGGGGATTTTTAAGAGACCTTTCAATGGTTTGAGATAAAAATGTATGAGGGCTTTTTTTATGGAGAATTTTGAGGAGAACAAAAAAGACCCGGATGAAAATTTTGATATTCGTGAGTAATTTTGATTATGGAGTTTAAAAACATTTATGGGTAATTTTGAGTTGAAGATCTAGGGTTTAAAAGCTTCTAGAACGTAAACTGCAAAAGTGACATAAAAATGTCCTAGAGCTTTTTTGTAGAGAATTTCAAGCCGAACAAAAAAGGTCCAGACAATATTTTTGATATTTCAAATATTCAACCTCCAATTTTCATTGTAAACAAAAACGACATTTTCCAAAATTTGCTTTTACCTTCCAAAGCTTCTAGTCCTCAAACTATCAACTTTACACAAAATGCCATTAGGACCTTTTTTACGCACAATTAAATTCTCTACAAAAAAGCTCTCTTTCATTTTTCCCATATCTCTCATCCTTTCCAAGATATTCACAATTTAATTAAAAATACCATAGTAGACATTCTTCATTGCATTCAATTGCAATTAATTACCGATAATTGTCAATAAATAATTGAATAATTTTTTTCAGGTGGTACTAAGTGCCTGCAGTACATACTTTGACACAATATTATCACAGTACGAGGAAAAAGACCCGATCGTAATAATGCGTGACGTCAAATTTTCCGACATCAAAGTACTGGTGGAATTTATGTACAAGGGAGAAATAAATATCGATCACGTAAGTATCAGTTATACTCAGTCATATTATTCGATAATCATAATAATAATAAATATATAAATATTTAAATACAGACAAGACTGTCATCATTGCTGAAGACCGCTGAAGATTTGCACATAAAAGGATTAGCGGAAGTGAGTTGGAGAAGCGACTCAGCGCAAAATGATTCAAATAACAGCGGGCATAGTCCTGGCAGTGGTAGCGGCGGTAGCGGAATCGGCGGCAGTGGAGGTGGCGGAGGGGGAGGGGGTGGTAGTAGCACCGGAACGCCGGGGGTTGAAACGGTACTGAGAGAAGGCGATTTAGATGACACACCACCACCACACAAACAGCGACGTCGGGGTCGACCGCCGTTAGATGATCCACCTTCTCAACATGACGTATTTACACCAAAAGTATCGTGTATTACTGGAAGTGGAAACGTACGAACTTTTTCCGTAAGATTTTATTGAGAAAAAAAAAAAATTTTTTTTGATTTTTTTTTTTCGATATATCGATTTATTTTTATGGTTATCGATAGTTCGATAGTTATCGATAACATCAATTTATAATATAATTTAAATATTTTTTTAATGAATTCATTTTTTTTTCATTTTCGATATATCGATTTATTGTGATATATCGATTTATTTCTTGATTTTGATATTTTTGTAGTGCATCGATAAATCGTTTTTTTTTGTAATTATTGATATATATCGATATTTTTCATGATATCGATATATATCGATATATTAATTTTTTTCGATATATTTATATATTATTTTTTTGATATATCGATATCTCGAAATATCGATATATTTTGAAGTATCGAAATATTTTGATAAATCGATGTATCGATATATCGATATATTTTGATAAATCGATGTATTGATATATCGATATATTTTGATATATCGATGTTTCGATATGTCGATATATTTTGATATATCGATGTCTCGATATATCGATATATTTTGAAATATCGATGTCTCGATATATCGATATATTTTGATATATTGATGTCTCGATATGTCGATATATTTCTAAGTATCGATATATTTTGTAAATCGATGTCTCGATATATCGATATATTTTGAAATATCGATGTCTCAATATGTCGATATATTGTGATATATCGATATATTTTGTAAATCGATGTCTCGATATATTGATAAATTTTGATATATCGATGTATAGATATATTGCGATATTTATTATAATCTCGATATATGTACACAATTTTTTTTCTACATATCGAAATATTTCGATATATCGGTATATTATATCGAGATAAAAAAAATTTTATTGTTTTAATTACAGGAAGAAATGATGAGTGAAGGCGATCATGAGAGTTGGGATGACGAAACAATGATGACTGACAATGAACCTGGACAAACGGTAAGTTTACACCCAAAATATTTAAAATGAATAAAAAAATAAAAATTATTATTACAAATTAAATTTTTTTCTCTGGTTTTTGTCAGATGCCGTATCTAACAAAGGAAGAAAATGCTAATGAAGAAAAAAAATGTAACCACTTATTAAATAATTGTAATTACGTTGATAACAATATTAATAATAATAATAATACTAATAATTATTTTCGTTTTAAATTTTAGCAAACCAACAAGCGACGAATTCAAATGCAACAAATCCAGCAGTACCAGAACAATTTCGCGATGTAATTAAAATGAATGATTATTTAACAACTGGAAGACGACAAGAATTCTGGGAAGAACCTTTTACTCGTCGGGTAATGGATGCTATTAAGAGTAAAGAATTAGAGATGAAGACTGCTGCTGAGATTCTCGGCGTATCTTATGGTACATTGTACGGTAGATATCGTGACAGTTATGGTTGCCTTAAACATCCTTATAGGTAATTATTTTCTTCAATTATTATTCTTTTACTGTATCTCAAAAAAATTCCTTTCATTTTGCTATATATCGAAAAAAAAATTTTTTTTCGATATATCGATTATGTTCAAATATCGATATATCGATTGTAACGTTTCGATGTATTGATTCTGTTCAGATATCAATATATCGTTTCCGCAATTTCGATATATCGAATGTGTTCAGATATCGATATATCGATTGTGCAGTTTCGATATATCGAATGTATGCCTGATATCGATATCTTGACTGTGTGTCAGATATCGTTACATCGACTGTTCAGATATCGATACATGGATTCTGTTCAGCTATCGATGTATCGATTGTACAGCTTCGATATATCGATTGTGTGTCTGATATCGATACATCGATTTTGTTTAGATATCGATTGTGTTCAGATATCGATACATGGATTCTGTTCAAATATCGATATATCGATTCTGTTTAGATATCGATATATCGATTGTACAGTTTCGATATATCGATTGTGTTTAGATATTGACTGTGTTCAGTTATCAATACATCGATTCTGTTCAGATATCGATATATCGATTGTGTAAAGGCATCGATATATTGACTGTGTGTTGGTATATCGATATATCGAATTGTGTCAGATGTCGATTTATCGATTTTCCAATCGATTTATCGACCATAGTCTTCGATATATCGATTCAAAATTTCGATATATCGCAAAAAAAATTCGATATATAAAAAAAATGTCTGAGAAAAAATAAAAAAATAAAAAATTATTTCTAGAGTTCGTGATTTTTGGTCTGAGCCCGGACCAGCAGATGTCCTCGCAAAGTTACGCCGCAAGGAGATAACACTTTTCCGAGCAGCCGAATTTCTAAACGTAACCGTCCACACACTAGCAACATATTTATCAACATTACAAGGACCAGACCGCATATCTCTAGCCGGTGAACTGAACGCGAGCGTTCTCGACAGCGTAAACGACACCGACGACATTAACGACGTGATACAAAAGTACAATACGTCGGAAAAAAATTCATCGACACCAGCGTCACCAACTCTACCACCAACAACTTTATCACTTTCATCAAAACGTAGCAGTAGCAGTAGCACCGAATTAGTTAGTAATTTAGTCGACGTTAGTATTAAAGCCAGCGCTGCAGTCTTAGAAAATAATCCTGACATAACTATCGTTAAAACTGAAAATCTACAGCAAATTTCAACATCATCATCATCATCATCACGTAAACGTGATCACAACAAATCATCAACGGCAACAGTCACCGCCATTACACCGACAACAACAAATTCTGATAACAATAACGCGAAATTAATGAGCGGGGGCGGTTGCATCAGCGACTCATCATCATCACATAAATTAAATGATCATCAATTATCATTAAATAATGATCATAAACCCTAACTATTCAGGCCTTATTTAATTATTAATAATAATAATAATAATAATAACAATAATAATAATAATTATGATATCAATCAACAATTAAATATTAATAATAATAATAATGATTATTATTTAAATGACTATTTTAATGATTATGATAACGGTAGATTATATAATAATAATTATAATGGTGGTAATCGTATGCAATTTTATCAACGTAAATTGTCACGTAAATTGGTTCGATTTTTAACGAATAATTTGCGTATGAACTGATAATTGTGTAATTATATATTAATGTATGTAATTTTTTTTTTTTTTTTTTTTAGGTTAAGTTTTTATTTTTTATGTTTTTGTGAGAAAACTTGGGATCGATACAATCGAAATGGGAGAGAAAATAGAGAAATAACAATTTTTTGTTGATATATCGATATATCGAATTTTTAAAGATCGATATTTGGAAAGAGGGATGAAATTTAGAAATAAAGATTTTGGGGTTAATATATCGATATATCGAATTTTTAAAGATCGATATATTGAAATTCGAGAGATCGATGTATTGATTTCGATATTTGAAAAGAGGGATGAAATATAGAAATAAAGATTTTATGGTTAATATATCGATATATCGAAATTTTAAAGATCAATAAATTGAAATTTGAGAGATCGATGTATTTTTTTCGATATTCGGAAAAAAGGATAAAATATAGAAATAAAAATTTTTTGGTTGATATATCGATATATCGAAATTTCAAATATCGATATATTGAAAATCGAGAGGTCGATGTATTGATTTCGGTATTTGAGAAGCAGAGTAAAGAAGAAAAATGACGATTTTTGGTTGATATATCGATATATCGAAATTTCAAATATCGATATATTGAAATTCGAGAGGTCGATGTATTGATTTCGATATTTGAAAAGCGGAGTAAAGTAGAAAAATGACGATTTTTTGGTTGATATTTCGATATATCGAAATTTTAAAGATCGATATATTAAAATTCGACCGGTCGAATTTTTGCATACTTACAAAAACTTAAAAAAATTCCTACTTAATGTTTTCAATCAGTACATCGATTCAGATTGTCCGTGTATCGATATCGAACTTCAATAAATCGATCTATTAATTCGATTCTTGAACATTTTATTTCCTACTATATCATTTATTACTTTTTAAACAAAAACCAAACAATTGAATATAAAAACAATCGATAGACCCAACAATAATCTATAAATCGATCCATTAAAAATTGATGTATCGATAATCAAGGTATCGATAGTTGAGAAATCGATGTATCGAAATTTTTGAAAATCGATCTATCAACAGTTAAAAAATTTATCTATCGATACATCGATAGTCAAAACATCGATATATCGATAATCAAGGTATCGATAGTTGAAAAATCGATGTATCAAAATTGTTTAAAATCGATCGATCAACAGTTGAAAAATTTATACATCGATACATCGATAACCAAAACATCGATATATCGAACATCAATATATCGATAATCAAGGTATCGATAGTTGAGAAATCAATATATCGAAATTGTTTAAAATCGATCAATAAACAATTAAAAAATTTATATTTCGATACATCGATAACTAAAACATCAATAATCGATATATCGACAATCGATGTATCGAAAGTTCAAAAATTCGATTTATCGAAATTAAAAAAATCGATATATCGATACATTAAAATTCGATATTTTTTAAATTTTGTACTTTATAATAAAAAAAAATTTTTTTTTCGTCTTTATATATTTTCATCAATAAAAAAATTCCATTAAATTTTTTTTTTTTTTTTTAATTTTTTATAAAAAAAAATGCATTTATCATAATAGTAATACAGCCATTTCTAATTAAACGATAATAATAAATAAAAATAAAAACACAAAATACAGAATGAAAAAAAAAAAAAAAAAAAAAATTATTTATAATAAAAAACTAAAAATAATGACATTAAAAATAATATATTCTATACAACAATTAAATAATAGTAAATAAATGAATAAATATATAATAATAACAATTAAAATAACGCAGTACATAAACAAAGAAAAAAAAAAACAAAAAATGTATACACTAGAAATATTTTCTGCATGTCTGTATTTTTAGGCATTATTATTATATTATATAAACAATAATCATAAATAAAATAGACTAATAATATTAATATTAATAATAATAATTAATAATTAATAATACTTATAGTAATGAACAATTAAAAAAAAATAAAATAAAATAAAGAACAAGACAAAAAAAAATATAATGAACAATTGAAAAAAAAAAAAAGTAAACAATAGGACAATATATATCTTGTTTTATTTATGCAGTAACAATTGAACAATTATTTTAAAACAAATGGTTATTTATTTAAATTTTAAACAGATGGTTAAATAATTTAATTAATAAAAAAAAGCCTTAAATGACACTTATCTATAACATGAGCAACTAAAATATATCAGTAATTAAAAAATATATATAAATATATATATACTGTATTTATAAAATGTCTGTTCTATTATTTTTCGTGTGATATTTATTTGACTAAAAAAATTCATTGAGAAAACGAGCGCCATTTTCTCCGGAGTCAATTTTCTTTTTGTTAATGAGTATTTTGGGGGTAAGGAAATTTTTTAAAAATAAAATGAGGGTGGGATTGGAAAGGAAATTTTATGCTGGACAAAAAAGGTCCTCAGGAGTTAAGCGATAGGACGAAGGGTTCGAGAGTTAGAGAGCGGGAAAGTTGGGTAGTAAATTGGCTACTGGGAAAATTTTGTGGAGTCAATTTCTTTTTTGTTAATGAGCATTTTGGGGGTAAGAAAATTTTTGAAAAATAAAATGAGGGTGGGGTTGGAAAGGAAATTTTATGCTGGACAAAAAAGGTCCTCAGGAGTTAAGCGATAGGACGGAAGGTTCGGGAGTTAGAGAGCGGGGAAGGTTGGGTAGTAAATTGGCTACTGGGAAAATTTCGTGGAGTCAATTTTTGGAGGAGGGGGGGGGAGAAAATGGCAGCTTGATTTTTTAAAAAATTTTTTTGAAAATATTCAGCACACGGAATATTAAATCCAGTGTAAAAATTTCACGGAGTTAATTAACTCCGTACTGTAAAATTGACTCCGTTTTAAATTTTATTTATACTGAGTTTCTAGTTTTTTAATTATAATTTTTTGAAGTCATAATTTACTCCGGGTGGAATTTTAAATTGACTCCGAATAGAATTAAAATTGACTCCGGTGTTAAATGTAAGAGACCTCCAGTCTCTGATAATATTTTGTGGGAATAAAAAATTGACTCCTGTGTCTGAGTAAAATCCGAGCAAAAAAAGTTATAAAATAATTATTGAGACTGGAGTGGAATTTGACTCCATTTTTAAAAATTAACAGAAATTTAAACCGGAGTTAAAAGTGACTGGACAAAAAACGGAGTTAATTTTTAACTAAAAAAATCTGTATTTTAAAAAAGTCTGAAATTTAAATTTATTTGACTAACTGGAGTTAAAATTTACTCTGACTTTTGAAGTCAGAATTGAAAAGGAGTTAAATTAAATTCCAAAATAGACTCCAGTTATTAAAATATAAATAATTTCAAATCATTGGAATGAAATTTTCATTTAGAAATGGAGTTAAAATTGACTCTGGTCTCGGAGTTAATTTTGAACGCAGTCGGATTTAAAATTCACTCCGCGAATCAAAAATTGACTCCGGAAATTCTGGATAAAAATATTTGGGAAAAAATAATTTTTTTAAAGTATAAAATTAACTCCAGGCCAGAGTAAAAATTGAGCCCAGTCCGGAGTCGAAATTGACTCCAGTCCGGTCTCAAAATTGACTCCACTCTGGACTCAAAATTGATTTCAGTCCGGAGTCGAAATTAAGCCCAGTCCGGGGTCAAAATTGACTTTAGTCCGGAGTCAAAATTGAGCCCAGCTAGGAGTCAAAATTGAGTACAGTTCGGAGGCACAATTGAGCCCAGTCCGGGGTCAAAATTGACACTAGTCCGAACTCAAAATTGAATTCAGTCCGGAGTCAAAATTGACTCTAATCTGGACTCAAAATTGATACCAGTCTGGACTCAAAATTGATTTCAGTCCGGAGTCAAAATTGACTCCAGTCTGGACTCGAAATTGATTTCAGTCTGGACTCAAAATTGAGTACAGTTCGGACTCAAAATTGAGCCCAGTCCGGAGTAAAAATTAACTCCGGATAGAAATCAAAATTAACTCCAAAATTTGTAACTAAAATAATTCCGATAAAAATTGACATCTGTGACCGGAGTAAAATTAATTTTTTTAAAATCGGAGTTAAAATTGACTCCGTACTAAAAATTTTTTTTTAATTGTAAATTAAATTTTTTAAAATCAGAAATAAAATTAATATTAATAATTAATTTTAAATTAGAACAGAGACTGTAAAATAACAATAATTATAACATTTAGTTAGAAAAATTAATTAATTTATTAATTAATTATTAAAAAAAAAAACAAGACGAGAAAAAAATTAAAAATGCAAAATTAAATGAAAAAATTGCAAAAAATTTGAAATTAAAATTAATAAGTAAAAAATATATAAGAAAACAAAAAAAATACACGCAAGAGCGACAAATTATATTTTTTTCTCCTTTTTATATAAAAAAAAAATGAATATAAAATATATATTATATATAAAAATAAATTATAACAGTAATAAAAAAATAATAATTAATTAGTAATTTTAAATTTAAATAATTATTAATGATAATTAATTGTGCGTGAATTATTTTTAATTGTTTGACTTTTTTTTCTCAACGATTCTACTAATTGTTTTCTTTTTTTATTTATTCTGACTGAAATATCAGAGATACGGTAAAAATGTATGAAATCAAATTTATAGGAAATTAAATTCCCTACAAATTTGGTTCTGTTAATTTTTGTCGTAACTCTCATAGTTCCCGCGTAATTTAAATTTAAAAATTAAATAAATTTCAAATAATCATTTTTTGTCATCCAATTCCGGTATCAATTTATAAAAATAAAATTTCCCAGTTAAATATCAAAAATATCGTAAAAATGTACTGAGATAAATTTGTAGAGGATAAAATTTCCCATAAAAAATCTCTCATGACTTTTTCCCGATTCTCAATTCCCAGGTCACAAAATCCATTCAAACATTTCCTGTACGGACGTACGGATTCACTGGATCTCCATAACTCCGCCCCCAGTTATCCGATCATCAAAATTTCTTTTTTCACTTCCAGTTCTCCCCTGCCTCTGTAGCCCGCAAAAATTTCCCTTCAATCTGACCTCAATTTTCCGACTTATCGCCATTTTTAAATCCGTACACTAAAAATTAATTTCCAAAATCCGCGAATTAAATTCACGCACTAATTAATTAAAGTAGTCATTTTTTTTTTAGAAAATTATATATTTAATAATTATAAATTATATCAGCTTTTTTATATAAATAATTTTTTTTAAACTTAATTAATAATTAATTATTAATTATTAATAATTATTATTATTAAAATATAAAAGACATAATTAATAAATAATTTTTATTTCACATATTAATTATAATTAATTTTTGTATATTTATATTTATTAATTAATTAATTAATCAATTCACCAATTGATTAATTAATTAATTAATTTTTCTAGCAAGTAAGCATCACGTCCATTGTAAATATGATGCGTATTCATTTAAAAATAATTTCTTTTTTTTATTAATTATTAATTAATGATTAATCGTTTTAATTAATAAATTAATGGTTAATTAAAATTGACTGGATTATAAGTATTTTTATTTAGATTTTTATTCATTAATTGGAAACATGTATATATATAAATATATAGTCATATATATTTATATATATATATATACATTAATAATAATAATTAATTAATGATTAATGATTAATGATTAACGTGTAATTATTTATAAATAATTATTATATAAAGATTTATTGTGAACAATTTAATATTAAGATTAAAATTATTGATTAATTATTAATGATTAATGGTAATGAATAATTATAATGATAATAATTTACATAAGCGTACATTTGTATTAATTAAAATAAAATAAATTTGAATAAATAAAATTTGACTTCTTTTCATTATATTTCAGGAGGGGGGGGAGTTAAACATATGTTGTGGGGGTGGTTTTGAACGGAAATTTTACGGGCTGCAAGATTGGTAAGAGGGTAAAATTGGCTGGGAGTGATAGGAAAGGAGATAGAGAGAGTTAAAGAAATAATTGGAGTAATGCATCCATGGGAAATTTTTCTAGGTTATGGTTTGTGATTAATGGGCTGTAACTTTTGAACTAAGGGGTTTAGGAAATTTTTATAAGAGAGGAAAATTGTGGGAAATTAAATTTCCTTTCCGATGACCATAAATGATGTATAGTTATTCCAATTTTTATGTGCGATATTCGAATTTTGAAATTGCAATTGTGGACGTGGGAAAATTGTGGATAATTTTTTGGAAAATTGAGATTTTGAGAAAAGTGGGTGGTCAGTAAAAAGGAAATTTTAGGGGCTACAATTTTTCTTCTTTAAAAATTTTCTAAGATCGACAGTTTAGAAGATATTTTTTAAACTCATTTTTTAATTGACTAAGAAAAAATTACAAAATTTTACCTGAAATTTTTTTTTAAATTCAATTTTCCTATTAAAATTTTCTTTCTAATTTTATCAATTTCCACTTTTCCTCATCTCAATTTTATAAATAAATTTTCTCAAATTTCTAATGAAAGAAATAAATTTTTAACTATTGCGGAAAAATTAAAAAATTTTTCCTGACATTTCTTTAAAATGAAATTTCCCAATCGAAATTTTCTCTAATTTTCCTAATTTTTCCTTTCCCCCCATTATCTCAAAAAAGTTTCCATTAAAATTTTTTCAAATTTCAAATAAAAGAAATAAATTTTCTAACTACTGCGGAAAAATTACAAAATTTTTCCTGACGTTTTTTTTTAATTAAATTTTCCAATCTAAATTTTCTCTAATTTTCCTAATTTTTCCTTTCTCCCCATTATCTCAAAAAAGTTTCCATTAAAATTTTTTTGAATTTCAAATAAAAAAATTTATAAATTTTCGCTTTTAATTTTCCTTTTTCCACTTGAATTTTCCATTTTTCATTTGAATTTTCCCTTTATTATTTGAATTTTCCCCTTCCTAATTAAATTTACAAAAAAAAACATTTTTCAATTTTAAAATTCCCGCCAAATATTTGAAATTCTCTACCCCGCGCACTAGCTCCCTCTACTGCGCAGGTTTAAAAAACCGCGCAGTTCCCCTCCTAAATTTTTCCCGCCACATCTGAACCGACAGCCGGCTTCCACTCAACCTCACTCTCAACTCAATCTCAGCCTCAGTTTTCTTTTGTTACCCAGCCTTGAAACATCTCAGCCAAATTTTAATTTCACCAAATAAATAAAATCCTCCATTACAAAAGATAGAAATTAAAACTTCAAATAAAATAAAATAAAATAAAATTGAATTTTTAAAAAATCGTGACAGTGACAAACTAGTAAATTGTGTCGTAAATTATTTCTTTTGTTTTTCAAATTTTATAAATTAAATTTCTAAAATAAAATAACAGCAACAAAATAAAAATGTTGCAAGTACATTTATCACAACAATTACCAATACCGCGAATACAAAACGCACTTTATCCATATAATCCAAGTTTATATGATGAGCTGCTGCGTTTATTTGCTACAAATCCTTCTTTTGAACCGATACGTCAATCATGTAAGTAAATTTATTTTATTATTATTATTATTGATTACAAGTTTGAATTAAAATTCCTAGATAATTAGTCAGGATTAAATTGCTATTGAATTACAAGTCATTGATATTTGATACCAGTCATATATATATATATATATATATATATATATATATATATATAAATATATATGCATTTAATATTTGTAGAGTTAAAAATATTTTAGGTGATGAAATTTGAAAAATTTAAATTTTTGAATCGTGAAAATATTTTTTTTTATGATCCTGAAGTTAGCAGACATTTAAAAATTTTTGAATTTTGGTATTTCAACAAATCAATTGCAAAAAAAAAAAATAAAAATATGCACATGTAGAAAATTTTAAAAACTACAGGTGAAATTTTTTCAAATATTTTTTTTCTTCTGGTTTATCGTGTAAAAAAAAATCAAAAAATTATTAGACGTCTGCTAACTTCAGTATCATTTTTTTTTTGACTTCTGAATTTTTTTGGTAAAATTCTAGAATATTAAGAAAAAAAATTATGTAATAATGGACATCTAGATAGTTTATATTTGTCATATTATTTATGAAATTGTATATAAAAATTCTTGATTATGAAATTAGAAGACAATTAAAAATTTTCGGATTTTATTTTCTAGTTTAATTTAAAAAAAAAAAAAAAACTAAAAAAATGCACATGGAGGAAATGAAAAAAACTACAGGTGCAATTTTTTCAAATTTTTTTTTAAATAAAATTTATGGTTTTTAAAAAAAAACAAAAATTATTCGACGTCGGCTAACTTCTGTATCATTAAAATTCTTCTGTTTCTAGAAAGTTTTTGAAAAAAAAATTCTAGAAAGTTTGAAATAAAAAATTAATTATATTATGGACTTCTGGATACTTTGTAATTGATGATTGATAAAATTTACAAAAAAAATTCATACACTTCTAGAAAGTTATGAAAAAAAAATTCTAGTTTTGGGAAAAAAATTTCTAGAATGTTTGAAATAAAATATTAAATTACATTAGGAACTTCTAGATACTATGATTGATAATTGATAAAATTCGAAGAAAAATTTACACACTTCTAGAAAGTTTTGAAAAAATTTTCTAGAATATTTGAAATAAAAACTTAAATTATATTATGAACTTCTAGATACTTTATAATTAATGATCGATAAAATTGAAATTAAAATTCATACACTTCTAGAAAGTTTTGGGAAAAAATTTCTAGAATGTTCGAAATAAAAATTCAAATTACATTATGGACTTCTAGATACTTAATAATTGATGGTTGATAAAATTAAAAAAAAAATTCATATATTTCTAGAAAGTTTTGAAAAAAAAAATTCTAGAAAGTGAAATATTAAAGTAAATGATTACAAACTTCTAGATACTTAATCTTTTTTTTACAGTTCAAATTTAAACTAAAATTCATTAACTTCTAGAAAATTTACCTTCAAAAAAATCTAGAATGTTTAAAAAAAAATAATTTATTATAATTGTAAACTTCTAGATAAATTTTAATGTTTTCTGTGAACATTCAATTAAAAAAATATAAACTTTTAGAAAGTTTATAAAACAAAATTCTAGAATTTTCTAGGAGAAAATTAATTGTAGACTTCTAGATATTTTTTAAAATTTGTATAAAATTTAAAAAATATTTATAAACTTTTAGAAAATTTATTTTTTCAAAATTCTAGTCAAAAGAAATTATACTCCATCATTAAGCTCTAGATAATTTATCTTTTTTTTACAATTACCATTAAAAATAATGTCCACTTCTAGAAAATTATTAAACCTTCTAGACAATTCAAAGTTACAGAACATAAACTTATAATTCTAGATTTTCTATAACTTTTAGTTATTTAATTCTAGACTTGAGTTTTATATTTTTTCTTTACTTAAAATTTTCCATAACACCAGATAAATCCATTCTAGAATCTCATAGAATTCTCCCCCCTCCCCCTTCTCACTGCAAAAAAAAATTTTTTCTCTGATCATTTGCGTCATTCATTAAATTTCCAATTTAATAATCACAGATTTTATTTTATTAAACTTTAATCGTTTTTAAAAATTGAAATTCAAAAAAAAAAAATGTACATGTAGAAAATGAAAAAAACTATAATTGCATTTTTCAAAAATATTTTTTTTTTTAAATAATTCATCGTATTTTAAAAACCTAAAGTTTTTGATGACAGTAAAGTGTCAAGTTTGCAGACATTTGAAATTTAAATAAATAAATAATAAAAAAAAAAATTTCCAAAAAAATGCACATGTAGAAAATTTAATAAACTATACGTGCAATTTTTCAAAAATTTTTTTTTTGTTAAAAAAATCAAAATATTGTTAAATGTCCACTAACTTTATTGTCATGTTTTTGACGTCTGCTAAATTTAGTATCAATAAAAAAAAACGTCGCAATTTTTTTAAATATCTACATATTTATTAAAAAAAAAATGAACATTTTTTTTTTATTTTTGAATAAAATTTTGAGTCTACCAAAAATTTTTTACATGCAAATATCAAGATCCTGCAGTTAGCAGACAAAAAAAAAATTTTTGGATTTTCTTTCAACAGTAAAAAAAAAAAAAAAAAAAAAACTAAAAAAATGCACATGTAGAAAATTAAAAAAACTATAGGTGCAATTTTTTTAAATATTTTTTTTTTATAATTTATCGTTTTAAAAAGAACTCAAAAGTTATTAGTCGGTTAATTTCAGTATCATCCAAATATTTATTTAATTTAATAAAAATAAATTTATTATAGCAGTAAAATTAAAACCACAGTACAATCTTGGCCTTGTATAGAACCATAAAATGTAACAAGAGACAAATTGTTGTGTCAATAAACCAACAACTAAACAGAACAACCGTAACATAAAAATTTTTTTTAATAATTCACAGACAAAAGAGACTGTTTACACTCTTACGTCTCTCCATATGTCTATATCTATATATATATATATGTATACGTATACAAACAAATACGAATATGAGACTAATCCTGTGTTAAATTTTAGGTTGATTTTTTTCTCTGCATACTTAAAATAATAATAATAAAGTAGTAAATAACCCTAAGGAATTGAGTAGAGAAATTTCTTAAACTTTTATGTATTTTTGTATTTATATTTTTTTTTTTTTTTTTTTTTTGTATGATTTCTTTTCTAAGAAACTTTGTTTTAGTTTATATACATATATATCTAGTATACATATATATAAAATATGTCTTATTTTTTTTCTTGGAATAAAATTTTTCGGTGACGATCAAAGAATGACAGATTTTAAAATAAATATAAATATTTTAATTCCATCTAATTATTATTACACTTAATATTAATAATAATAATAATAATGATGAGTGTGAATAATACTGACATTTGGGAATGTTTTGAATTTTTGAATAAATAAATAAAATGTTGAAAGATTTTTTTTTAAACAATTTCATTTTAAAAAAAGAAAAAAAAAAATGCTTAAGTGTGAATGTAACAGGCATCAGAAAAATTTAAAATTATAAATAAATAAAGTAAATAATTTAAAAAATAACATTTATAAAAAATGCACTCATTAATTTCAAAATTTTTTTAATGCGCATTTTTTAAATATTTTATTTTATTAATTATTTAGTCGGTTTATTAATAATTTTAAATTTGTCTGATGGCTGCTACGTTCACACTCATAGTAAATAAAGTAAATAATTGAAAAAAAAAATTTTTAAATATTTTATTCTATTAATTATTTAGTCGGTTTATTAATAATTTTAAATTTGTCTGATGTCTGCTACATTCACACTCATAAAAATGCACATGTATGAAATTTAAAAAACTACAAGTGCAATTTTTTAAAATAATTTGTTTTTTATAATTTATCATTTTTATAAAAATCAAAAATTATCAGACGTCGGCTAACCTCAGTATCATAAATTAACTGACGTTTAATAATTTTGGATTTTTATAAAAATGATAAATTTAAAAAAAAAAATATTTAAAAAAATTGCACTTGTAGGAAATTAAAGAAACTACAAGTGCAATTTTTTTGAATATTTTTTTTTTTATAATTTATCGTTTTAAAAAAAATCTAAAAATTATTATAGGTCGGGTAACTTCAGTATCATAAATTAACTGACGTCTAATAATTTTGGATTTTTGAAAATGATAAATTATAAAAAAAAAAATACTAAAAAAAATTGCACTTGTAGTTTTTTTAATTTCCTACATGTGCATTTTTTTAGTTTAATTTTTTTAAAAAAAAAAATAAACTAAAAAAATGCACATGTAGGAAATTAAAAAAACTACAAGTGCAATTTTTTTGAATATTATTCTTTTTTTTAAATTTATCGTTTAAAAAGAAATCTAAAAATTATTAGACGTCAGCTAACTTCAGTATCATAATTAACAGACCATTAAAAATATTCGGATTTTTTTTTAAACAGATAAATTACAAAAAAAAAATTAAACTAAAAAAATGCACATGTAGAAAATTAAAAAAACTACAAGTGAAATTTTTTTAAATATTTTTTTTTTTTTATAATTTATGTAAAAAAAAAAAAATCCAAAAATTATTAGACGGCTAAATTATGAGTGCGAATGTGGCAGACATACAAATTTAAAATTATTAATAAATGGAGTAAATAATAAATAAAATTAAATTTAAAAAAAATACGCACTTGAAAAATTTCAAAATTAACAAGTGGATTTTTTTTAAATTTTATTTTTTAATTATTTCCTCTATTTGTTTATAATTTTTAATTTTTCTGTCTGCTACATTTACACTCGTGGCTAAATTCAGTATCACGTAGAAAAAAAAAAAAAAAAAAAAAAAATGCGTATTTCGATAATCGAAAGATCAGCGCGCGCATTTTTTTAAATTTCATTATTTATTTATTTAAAATTTATAAACTATCTGACGCCTGTTACATTCACTCTCATTCAGGGAAAGAGGGGGTGTCGTTTACTGCGGCAGGGGGGGGGGGGGGGGGTCTGCGTTGAAAATTGATAATTTTCTGATTTTTTAAAAAAAAATTTCGTTAAAAAAAAATGCACATGTAGAAAATTTTAAAAACTACAGGCGCAATTTTTTAAAATATTTTTTATTTTATTTTAAAGCTGAAGATGTTATGGCAGACTTCAGATCAAATGGCAGAGACTTTGAATACTGTCCGGAATTAGAAAATGGGGAATTGCCGCCAGTTTTGAACCGGCGTAAAAAAAACCGCAAGCCCTTGCCGACTGAATGCGCATTTTGTAAAAACAATGGGGAAGAAATTCAATTTTACAAGCAGCATATATTGAAAGACTTGAATGGTCGAACTGTCTGTCCAATACTGAGGTAATTAATTATTAATTACATCAATTAATTCATTAATTTATCATATTTTTTATTCAATATTACGATCATTTTATTTTTATATTTAAATATCTCATTAAATATTCATCGTAAGTAAAAAGTCACCTGATACTTTTTTGTAGATAATTTAATTCTCTACAAAAAAGGTCTCAGTGATTATTTCTGTAAATTTGAAATTTCCAGCTCTAATAGTAAAATTACAATTTTTAAATTAAAAAAAAAAAATTATCTTCACTTTTTATTCAAAATTCGAATAAAATTTTTTTTCGTAAAAACGATCATCATCCCCGAGTTCTCGGTCAAATTTCCTTTCAAACGAGTACCCACAAGCCCTAGTTCCAATTTTGATTTTTTAAACTTCCTCTACCCGGGCCACCTTGCCTCGGATTTTTTACCATCCGAAATATATCGATGTGGGTACTCAAACTTCAGGAAATTTGCTCTCGAACTCAACTGCACTCATTACTAAGCTCTCAGTTTGAAAAAAAAAATTCAAGACTCGAATTTCACGAGAGATTATAAAATTAACTTCAATTACAGTAGATTAATTTTACAGAGAGCTTAGTAATGGGTGGAGTTGAATTCCAGAGCAAATTTCCTGAAGTTTGAGTACCCACATCGATATATTTCGGATGGTAAAAAATCCGAGGCAAGATGGCCCGGATAGAGGAAGTATAAAAAATCAAAATTAGAACTAGGGCTTGTGGGTACTCGTTTGAAAGGAAATTTGATCGAGAACTCAGATATGATAATTATCTCCACATGAAAATAATTTTCATATGAAAAATCTCTACATTTTTTTATACTGAATTTGTGGCTTTCATGGTCCAAACTCTTTTTTATTGCCAAGCGACCAGATAAATAAAATTATCGATATCATTCGAAATAAATTAAAAATTACAGACGTTACACATGTCCAATCTGTGGTGCAAATGGCGACGCTGCCCATACAATAAAATACTGCCCAGCAAATAAAAGCCCGGAGCCAATTCCGCTGTCCAATGCAATGAAACGTCAGGTCAGAAATTCTGCCGGCAAAACTCGATCTAAGTAATCGTACACTCGAAATTTTTTTATATATATATATACACCTATATATGTACACACATATTTGTATATATATATTTACTCATATATATATATATATTTTTTACATCATGTTTCCAAAAATTTAAATTTGTATCTTAAAACGCTTATAACTTTTTTTCTAATCAAAATAAGAAAATTAACAATAGATAAAAAATTGTAGATAATTTAATTATCTACAAAAAAGTACTGATTGTTAATTAGCGTAGCTTGAGTCGTTTAGAAGTTATAGTCTATTTAAAAGTTTAAATCATTTTTTTTACGTACTGAGTGTGATGCCGTTTGTTTAAATCGATTGTAACTTTTGAATAATCGATTTTACGATAATTTTTAATGAATACTTTTTTGTAGATAATTTAATTATCTACAAATTTTTATTCATTACTTTTTTTCGTAGGATCGATTGTTTAAAAGATATCGGGGTTTAAAAAGTTTATAATCGTTGATTTGAGAAATTTTTTTATTTTATTATTTAATTATTTAAATTGATAATTAGAATTAATTATTAATTATAATTAATATTAATTGTTAATTATAATTAATGTTTTTTTTTATATTTTTATATAAAAAAAAAATTATTGAGACAAAGAATTATGTGCCAAAATTAATTAATAGATTAATTAATCAATTGATTAATTGATTAATTAATTGACTGATTAATTAAGAGTTAATTAATAATTAATAGAGACTTAAGTCCAAGTAATTATAATTTTAATTATGAGATTCAAAGAAAAAAAATTTAATTATTTAAAATTATAAGAATAGAAAATGATAAATATGAGGATAAATATCAAAGATATGAAGAAATTGATAAGGAGCTTTTTTGTTGCTGATTAAATTCTGAATAAAAAAGCTCTGATGTGTTTTTTTATTAGAGTTGATATTTTAGGAAAAAAAGCTCGCAAAGAAGAAAACTTAAAAATTTCGAGTGATGGGTAATTGGAGTTTTTATTTTTTATTTTGAAATTCAAATTGTGGCCTTGGGAGTGGGAATTTTGAAAAAGTGTAGGAGAGCTTTTTTGTAGCTGATCAAATTCTGAGTAAAAAAGTCTCAAGTCATTTTTTTGTAAAATGAAAATTGGAGGCTCTAATTAATTTTAAAGATGACAACTTTTTTTTGTTGGAATTTTGATCAGAAAAATTTGAATTTAAATTTAAAAATTGAAATTTCAGCTCAAATATTAAAAATTTTGAAAAATTCAAAGAGAGCATTTTTGTAGCTGAGTAAATTCTCTACAAAAAAGTCTCATGTCATTTTTTTGTAAAATGAAAATTGGAGGCTCTAATTAATTTTAAAGATGACAACTTTTTTTTGTTGGAGTTTTGATCAGAAAAATTTGAATTTGAATTTAAAAATTAAAATTTCAGCTCAAATATTAAAAATTTTGAAAAATTCAAAGAGAGCATTTTTGTAGCTGAGTAAATTCTCTACAAAAAAGTCTCATGTCATTTTTTTGTAAAATGAAAATTGGAGGCTCTAATTAATTTTAAAGCTGACAACTTTTTTTTGTTGGAATTTTGATCAGAAAAATTTTAATTTAAATTTAAAAATTGAAATTTCAGCTCGAATATTAAAAATTTTGAAAAATTCAAAGAGAACATTTTTGTAGCTGAGTAAATTCTCTACAAAAATGTCCTCAGTCATTTTTTTGTAAAATTAAAATTTGAAACTCTAGACGAGAAAAAAAACCTGATAATTTGAATTTAAAAAAAAAAAAAGACAATTAATGATAATTAATATTTATAATTAGATTAATAATTACTACGATCTCAATTAACAAAATAATTTTTTTTTGCAAGAAAAAAAATTACAAAAAAAAAAACAATTATGATTTTGATTTAAAAAAAAAAAAAAAAAAAATGGAGACGATAATTGTGTGCCAAATTTACGAGTAATTATGTACTTAATAATTAGTATTTAATTAATTAATTAAGAAAAAATAAAAAAAAAAAGAATTAAAATTAAGAAAATTTAAAAATTTGAATGAAAAAAAAAATATTTTTGAATACTTATTTTTACAAATGAATGATATTAATTATTTGCGTAATTAGTAATTAAGCGAATGAAGAAATAATGAAGGTATTAATTAATACTCAGTAGTTAATAATAATTAGTTAATTAATAATCGAAATAATTGAAATTATTTTGGAATTTTTATTATTGTGGGTTAAATATTAGAGATAAAGGGAAAGTGATAAGAAGCTTTTTTGTAGGAAATTTTGTGAGCTACAAAAAAGGTTTGATTGACTTTTTTGATAGGAGGGAAATTTAAAGCTCTGGAAGCATTTGAATGTGAGAAAATGAAATGCGTTTCATTTTTTCGCGAGATGAGAATTTGAAATTGGAAATATCGCGATAAATATCAGAGATAAGAACAAAACGATATAGACTTTTTTGTAGAGGATTTTATTCTCTATAAAAAAGGTCTCAATGATTTTTTTTGGAAAATCAAAATTTGAAGCTCTGGAAGCTTTTAAAGAAAAAAAATTTCTGGTTTAAAAATTCGTGTCATTTTTCCGCGATATCGGAATTCGGAAATTGAAATTTCTCGATAAATATCAGAGATAAGAAAAAAAAGATAAGGACTTTTTTGTAGAGGATTTAATTCTCTGCAAAAAAGGTCTCTATGTATTTTTTTGTAAAATCAAAATTTAAAGCTCTGGGAGCTTTTATTTGAAATTTTTAAGCTCAAAAATTTACAGTACTGAGAAATTTTGAATTTAAAATAAAAATAAATTTTTACAGACGAGTAGACTTGCTCTGGGGAATTTTTTGACGATTTGAATTTTCAGTTAAAAAATAATCAATTGAAAATTTCGTTGAATTTCTTTTAAAAAAAATTTCAAAATTTTTAAATTTAAAATAACCGGTCAAATATCAAAAATTTCAAAATTTCATAAAAGATATTTTTGTTCCATTTTTAAATTTTCTAAAAAAAAGTTCTCATGAACTTTTTTCTAAAATCAATATTTTAAGCTCCAGCTTAAAAATAAGTCATCAGATTACTCAGCTTAAAATCGCAAAATGTCATCGCACTTTTAAACTCAAAATATCTCGTAAAATATCAAGAATTTGAAAAAAGTCAATCAGACCTTTTTTGTAGCTTGCTAAATTTCCTACAAAAAAGCTCTTGTGAACTTTTTTCTAAAATCAATATTTAAAGCTCCAGCTTAAAAATAAGTCACTAAATTCCTCAGCTTAAAATCGCAAAATGTCATCGCACTTTTAAACTCAAAATATCTCGTAAAATATCAAGAATTTGGAAAAAGTCAATCAGACCTTTTTTGTAGCTCACAAAATTTCCTAAAAAAAAGCTTCAGTGAACTTTTTTCCCATATCAATATTTAACCAATAATTAACAATTAATCATATTTACATACAAAAAACTCGATACTAATTAATCAATTAATAATTTAACTAATTAATTTATCGATAATTTGAAAATTTGCAATAATGGGCGTAGTCAAAAATAAATATGCCGTTTGACAAATAATTAATTAATTTAAAAAAAAATGAAATGAATTAAATTAATTTGTAAATTAATTAAAATTTTTAAAATTCATTTTTTTTTTTGCTACTGACAGCTAAATTTAATTGTATAAATAAAATTTTAAAATTTAAACCGTTGATTGAATTCGAAAAAAAAAATAATTGGTGATGTCACATAATTTTTAAACATTTTTTTAAACAATTGATTACACAGAAAAATAATTATTGTAATTGCAAATATATATATTTTTATATATATATATATTAATTGTCCATATTTTTGATAATTTGAATAGCTGTCAATTTTGTACTTTTTTTTACACGCGATATTTTATTTAAAAAAAAAATTTTGAATATTTATTTTTACTTCTGTTTACTGCGCCCATTTAATTATTTATGTTTATTAACGAAGTTTAAACGTTAGTATTATTAATAATAATTATAATTAATAGTTTTTGTAATTTTTATATTTGTATGAGAAAATTTTGTAATAAAAAATGTTAACAAATTATTGTTTTTTTTATTTAACTACCCCGTTTCCGTTAGTTTAAGTACCCACATGCTATACTTTTGATTTAAATTAAAAAATTTTGAGTTTTGGAAATTTTGGAAAATAATTAAATTTTTTTTTTGTCTTGATTTTAATTCTTTATTGTTAACTAGCTCATTTCCGTTAGTTTGAGTACCCACATGCTATACTTTTAAATAAAACTAAAAAATTTTTAATTTTTGACAAGTGTGACTTTTCAAATTTTTTTTTATTGTCTCGAAATGCATTTATTATTGTTAATTAACTCATTTCCGTTAGTTTAAGTACCCACATGCTATACTTTAGAGCAAAACAAAAAAATTTTGAACTTTTGATAAATGAAAGATTGGTCAAATTTTTTTTTTTTTGTCTCATATTAATTTTCAATTGTTAATTAACTCATTTCCGTTAGTTTGAGTACCCACATGCAATACTTCTGATTCAAATTCAAAAATTTTGAATTGTGGAAATTTTGAAAATTAATTAAATTTTTTTTTGTCTTGATTTTAATTTTCTATTGTTAACTAACGAATTTCAGTTAGTTTGAGTACCCACATGCTATACTTTTGAATAAAACTCAGAAATTTTGAACTTTTGATAAAAGCAAGATTTGTCAAATTTTTTCTTTTTGTCTTAATATTCATTTTTTATTGTTGACTAACTTATTTCCGTTGGTTTGAGTACCCACATGCTATACTTTAGAGTAAAACAAAAAAATTTTGAATTTTTAATAAATGAAAGATTAGTCAAATTTTTTTTTTTGTCTCATATTAATTTTCAATTGTTAATTAACTCATTTCCGTTAGTTTGAGTACCCACATGCAATACTTCTGATTCAAATTCAAAAATTTTGAATTATGGAAATTTTGAAAATTGATTGAATTTTTTTTTTTGTCTTAATATTCATTTATTATCGTTAATTAACTCATTTCCGTTAGTTTAAGTACCCACATGCTATACTTTTGAGTAAAACTCAAAAATCTTGAATTTTTAATAAATGAGACTTTTCAAATTTTTTTCTTTTGTCTCGATATTCATTCCTTACTATCAACTAACTTATTTCCGTTCCAATGAGTACCCACATGCGATATATATACATACATTCATACATATGTGTATATATATGTATATATACAAAAAAAAATATGTGACATCAATGTTATTAATGTGTTATTTATTTAGCATTTTACCTTGGAATGTTTATGAGTTTTGTCACTGCGTCATCACGTCAGTAGGTCTATAAAATTAGTCATATATTATATATATATATTTATAATTAATAGGCTATCAAATTATTAACAGATTGTACAAATATTACATGCGTATTAAATTGTCTTTATCTCTATACTAATAACTATTATTATTTTTATTAATACGTGTCATTTTACGCGGGTATAAAAACTTGAAATTTAATTTCCGAGTTCAGTTTAAAATTTTTCTTGATCCAAATCAGTCGAAAAAAAAAAAAAATGAAATTATTTATAATTATTTGTGTCATTGGTATTGCGATTGGGTTTCCGGCAATGGAGGATACTAATCAAAACTGGGGCTTTGTTATTAAAGAGTAATTATTTTAATTAATCAATTAATTAATTAATTGAATTTTTTAATTCATTTTTATTGAATTTTAATTCTTTGAAGTAAAATATCTGAGTAAATATTGATTTTACAGTAAAATTGAATGAGACCTTTTTTATAGAGAATTAAATTTTCTATAAAAAAATTCAGAGACATTTTTTTGTAAAATTGAAATTTTAGACGTGAGAATTTTTTTAAACTTTTAAAATTTTTGTGGGAATTTTGAATTTCGTTAGTCGTGAGTTTATAAGAGGAATTCTGGGCCGGGAATTGAAAATATGAAAAATTTGAATGAGAGCATTTTTGTAGAGAATTTAATTCTCTATAAAAAAGTTTCGAGACATTTTTTTGTAAAATTGATATTTGAGACACTAGAAGCAAAATTAGAAAAAAAATTTTTTTTTTCATTTTAATAAAAAATATGAATGAGAGCTTTTTTGTAGAAAATTAAATTTTCTACAAAAAAGTCCCGAAGCATTTTTTTATAAAATTGAAATTTTAGACGTGAGAATTTTTTTAAACTCTCAAAAATTTTGTGAGAATTTTGAATTTCGTAAGTCGTAAGTTTGTAATAGAAATTCTGGGCCGGGAATTGAAAATATGAAAAATATGAATGAGAGCTTTTTTGTAGAAAATTAAATTTTCTATAAAAAAGTCCCGAAGCATTTTTTTATAAAATTGAAATTTTAGACGTGAGAATTTTTTTAAACTTTTAAAATTTTTGTGGGAATTTTGAATTTCGTTGCTCGTGAGATTGTAATAGAAATTCTGGGCCGGAAATTGAAAATATGAAAAATTTGAATGAGAGCATTTTTGTAGAGAATTTAATTCTCTATAAAAAAGTTTCGAGACATTTTTTTGTAAAATTGATATTTGAGACACTAGAAGCAAAATTAGAAAAAAAATTTTTTTTTTCATTTTAATAAAAAAATTAATATTTTTTTTTCTTTCAAAAATATTTTAGTGATATTCCCGAGGACGATGAAGCCTATGGAAGGTAATTATCCATTTATTATTAAATGTTTATAAATAAAAGTAATTGAAATAAAAATATTTGGAAATTTAAAACTGAAAAAAAAAGAAATTTTAAAATTACATTTTTATTTTTTTTAGCCGGCCACTAAGTTTTGACCCAATTCCACCCAGACCTCGTCGCTTGAATAAGCCAGTGATGACATCACCACCGAGTCATGTTGATCCGAGGTAAATAAATAATAAATTTAAATTATCTATTTATACAAAAATATAAAATGTTGATTTATTTCCTGCTATTAATTTTTTTTTTTGCAAACTGATTCTTTTTTATTACAAACTAACTCATTTCCGTTAGTTTGAGTACCCACATGCTATACTTAAAATTTTGAAAAAAACTTAAAAATATTTGTATCAAATTTTTGTTTTTGTTAATTTTTACATTTCTTTTAAAATCATTACCCGCCTGCGCGATATCAAAGTAAGAATAAAATTTTGGACTGACTGATAAAAAAGTTTATCTTTATTTTTCAAAAATTTTTTTTTTCAAAAACTGATTTTATTTTCTTGAAAACTAACTCATTTCCGTTAGTTTGAGTACCCACATGCTATATTTTAAATTTAGATAATTTTCAGAAATTTTTTTAAAAATACTTTTTTTTTTTACAGACCATCAGTACCATTGGACATGAGTCTTCACCCAGCTGTATGGAATGAAATGAACAAAGATGCAATTTATTTTAGAGACTCTGATTATTAAGGATATTAAAATCATTAATAAAAGTAATTACTAATTTTTAAAAAATAATAAAAAATTGTAATAAAATAAATAAACTTGACGGTAGAAATAATTAATTAATAATTTTTTTTAAGAATTACTGATAATTCGTGCAAACCAACTCATTTCCTTTAAAACGAATACCAACAGCCTCTCCTTTGGATTTCAAAATAAAAATTCAAATTTGAAAATTTTCAAAATTCATAAGATTTTAAAAAATAATATTCGTTCTACATCGATTTTCCTCTTGAATGAGTACCCACAAGCCATACTTTGAATTCCAAACAAAAATTCAAATTTGAAAATTTTCAAAATTTATAAGATTTTTAAAAATAATATTCGTCTGTACTCTACACCGAATTTTCTCTTGAATGAGTACCCACAAGCCATACTTAGAATTCCAAAATAGAAATTCACATTCGAAAAATTTCAAATTTCTCAAAATCGTTAAAAATAATATTCAACTTTATTCTGCACCGAATTTCTGTTTGAATGAGTACCCACAAGCCATACTTTGAATTCCAAAACAGAAATTCAAATTTAAAAAATTTCAAATTTCACAAAATTTTAAAAAATAATATTTATCTTTAATCTGCACAAAATTTCCTCTTGAATGAGTACCCACAAGCCATACCTTGAATTCCAAAACAGAAATTCAAATTTAAAAAATTTCAAAATTTCCAAAATCTTGAAAAATAATATTCTTCTTTGTTCTACATCGAATTTCCTTTTGAACGAGTACCCACAAGCCATACTTAGAATTTCAGAAAAAAATTCAAATTTGAGAAATTTCAAATTTTACAAAATGTTAAAAAAATTAATAGTTTTTGTTTTACACAAAATTTCCGGTGGAACGAGTACCCACAAGCCATACCTTGAATTCCAGGATAAAATTCAAATTTGAAAAAAAATTTTTTTTGGACTCACCTTAACAAATCTACAATAAAATCAATGACGTCAATCTTAATTACAGCATTACGTTGGAATGTTAATGAGTTTTCTTACTACGTCAGTATGCCAATACGTCTTAATCACATTATATATAGTGTATATATATGTATGTATATATATATATATATATATATATATATATATATATATATTTAATGGGCTTTCAAAATATTCACAAATTCTACAAATACTACGTAGGGATTAAATTTTCTTTATCTATAATAATAATTATTTTTGTAATTAGTGCGCGTCATATTAAGTATGAATACTTGATATTTTACTTTTACATTCAGTACAAAATTTTTCTTAGTCGAAGTCAGTCGTAATATTTTTTTGTACTTAGAAGAGAAGAAAGAAAAATGAAATTATTTATAATTATTTGTTTAATTGGTGTTGCAATTGGGTGGCCGATCATGGAGGATACTAATCAAAATTGGGGATTTGTTATTAACGAGTAAGTATTTTAATTAACCAATTAATTAATTAATTAATTAATTAATTAATTAAATTTTTTTATTCATTTTTCTTGGATTTAAATTCTTTGAAGTAAAATATCTGAGTAAATATTCATTTTACAGTAAAATTAAATGAGACCTTTTTTATAGAGAATTAAATTTTCTATAAAAAAGTTTTGAGACATTTTTTTGTAAAATTGAAATTTTAGACGTGAGAATTTTTTTAAACTTTTAAAATTTTTGTGGGAATTTTGAATTTCGTTGCTCGTGAGATTGTAATAGAAATTCTGGGCCGGGAATTGAAAATATGAAAAATATGAATGAGAGCTTTTTTGTAGAAAATTAAATTTTCTACAAAAAAGTCCCGAAGCATTTTTTTGTAAAATTGAAATTTTAGACGTGAGAATTTTTTTATACTTTTAAAATTTTTGAGGGAATTTTGAATTTCGTTGCTCGTGAGATTGTAATAGAAATTCTGGGCCGGAAATTGAAAATATGAAAAATATGAATGAGAGCTTTTTTGTAGAAAATTAAATTTTCTACAAAAAAGTCCCGAAGCATTTTTTTATAAAATTGAAATTTTAGACGTGAGAATTTTTTTAAACTTTTAAAATTTTTGTGGGAATTTTGAATTTCGTAAGTCGTAAGTTTGTAATAGAAATTCTGGGCCGGGAATTGAAAATATGAAAAATATGAATGAGAGCTTTTTTGTAGAAAATTAAATTTTCTACAAAAAAGTCTCGAAGCATTTTTTTATAAAATTGAAATTTTAGACGTGAGAATTTTTTTAAACTTTTAAAATTTTTGTGGGAATTTTGAATTTCGTTGGTCGTGAGTTTGTAATAGAAATTCTGGGCCGGGAATTGAAAATATGAAAAATATGAATGAGAGCTTTTTTGTAGAAAATTAAATTTTCTACAAAAAAATCCCGAAGCATTTTTTTATAAAATTGAAATTTTAGACGTTAGAATTTTTTTAAACTTTTAAAATTTTTGTGGGAATTTTGAATTTCGTTGCTCGTGAGTCTGAATAGAAATTCTGGGCCGGAAATTGAAAATATGAAAAATATGAATGAAAGCTTTTTTGTAGAGAATTAAATTTTCTACAAAAAAGTCCCCAGACATTTTTTTGTAAAATTAATATCTAAGACACTAGGAGTTAAAAAAATTAAAAAATTTTTTTTTTTTATTTTTATACAAAAATTAATTTTTATTTTTCTTTTAAAAATATTTCAGTGATACTCCCGAGAACGATGCCGCTTATGCAAGGTAATTATCCGTTTTTTATTAAATGTTTATAACCAAAAGTAATTGAAATAAAAATTTGAAAATTTTAAACTTAAAACAAAAATAAAAAAACATTTTCTAAATTTTTTTAGCCGGCCAATGAGTTTTGATCCAATAAAATTCGTGCCCTACACTCAGATTCATGCTGATCCAAAGTAAGTAATTAATAAATTTGAATTATCTAAATTTACAAAAATATAAAATGTTCATTTATTTCCTGCTATTAATTTTTTTTTTGCAAACTGGTTTTATTTCCTTGAAAACTAACCCATTTCCGTTAGTTTGAGTACCCACATGCCATACTTAAAATTTAAAAAAAAATTCAAAAATATTTTCATCAATTTTTTTATTTTTGTTAATTTGTACATTTATTTTAAAATCATCATCATTCATTACCCGCCTGCGTGATATCAAAGTAAGGATGAAATTTCTAAATGACTGATAAAAAAAGTTGTTATTTATTTTTCAAAATTCATTTTTTTCATAAACTAATTTTATTTTCTCGAAAACTAACTCATTTCCGTTAGTTTGAGTACCCACATGCTATATTTTAAAATTAGATAATTTCTAAAATTAAAAAAAAAAAATTTTTGTTACAGCCCACCAGGACTATTCGAGACGATTTTCTTTAGAGATGATGATTAAATAATTATCATTATTAAAAAATTATTAATTTTTTGAAAACAATGAATTGTAATAAAATGAATAAAATTGTCAACAGAAATAATGAAATAATAGTTTTCTAAAGTTATGTAAAATAAAAATTAATCAATATAAAAAATATCTTTTTCAAAAATTACTAACGGAGTTTTGGGAATTAACCCGTTTGCTTTAAAATAAGTACCCACAGTCCCTACTTTGAATTCCAAAACAGAAATTCAAATTTGAAAAATTTCAAAATTTACAAAACCTCAAAAAATAAAATTTTTCCTTATATTACACCAAATTTCCTTTTGAATGAGTACCCACAGTCCCTACTTTGAATTTCAAAACAAAAATTCAAATTTGAAAAATTTCAAAATTTACAAAACCCTTGAAAAAAACATTTTTCTGTGTATTACACTAAATTTCCTTTCGAATGAGTACCCACAAGTCATACCTTGAATTCCAAAACAAAAATTCAAATTCGAAAAATTTCAAAATTTACAAAATCTCAAAAAATAACATTTTTACGTTATATTACACCAAATTTCCTTTCGAATGAGTACCCATACGCCATACCGTGAATTCCAAAAAAAAATTTCAAAATTTTCAAAAAATATAAAAATATATACATTCTGTTATTCAGAATAAAATTTCCTTTGGAACGAGTACCCACAACCCCTGGTTAAAATAAAAAAAAAAACACTCATTTTTTTTGTAAAAAATATTTTTTTATTAAATTGAATAAATACTATAGTGACTAGTAACGGTGGCTTCCGCGACGTCCACGATTATTATACGACCTATGGAAGGTCCCAGAATATGGATTTGGTCTGCATACGTAACGAAATCCGCACCATATGTATAATGAACAACTGTGACGTTCAAAAGGATGAATTCTTCTACAATCACTGTCGGTATTGCACTAAAAAAAAAAACAATTATTAAAAACTTGATACTAAATCAATACTTTTTAGATCAAATTTACTATTTTTTTTTTCGGAAACAGGTTCGAAGGCTTCATTTAGATAAAAATAGCCTGTAAAAATTAGAGCTGAAAATTAACATTAAGAGGTTCCGCATCGCACTTTTCTATTTTCCATAAGAATAACATGGAACAAAATTTTTTTTACGTCTTCTGATTTTTATAAGTAGCTAACGATGCGTCATAGGAATAATTGGCAGGCATATTTTTGTAGGGAATTGAATGCTCTACAAAAAAAGTTTCTTATCATTTTTTGATAAATCTATTTGTTCAAAAGTTATTTGAGGTTGAAGTCGAATTCATATTAAATTTTGAGATCTTTTCACTTTTCCGGCGAAACTATCAGACCTATTACAAAATATCATGGGACCTTTTTTGTAGACAATTTTATTCCCTAGAAGTTATTTCCAATAAAGTTTTTTCAAATTCCGCATTATTTTCTAGTTATTTTCATTTTAATGTCATGCTCATAAAAAAAATAGTCTTCTGATCGATTTTAAGAGCTTGACATTAAAATTAAAATAACTAGAAAACAATACGGAATTTGAAAAAACTTTATTGGAAATAACTTCTAGGGAATAAAATTGCCTACAAAAAAGGTCCCATGATATTTTGTAATAGGTCTGATAGTTTCGCCGGAAAAGTAAAAAGATCTCAAAATTTAATATGAATTCGACTTCAACCTCAAATAACTTTTGAACAAATAGATTTATCAAAAAATGATAAGAAACTTTTTTTGTAGAGCATTCAATTACCTACAAAAATATGCCTGCCATTTATTCCTATGACGCATCATTAGCTACTTATAAAAATCAGAAGACGTAAAAAAAATTATTTCCAAGTTATTCTTATGGAAAATAGAAAAGTGCGATGAGGAACCTCTTAATGTTAATATTCAGCTCTAATTTTCACAGGAGTCTTTTTTTATCTAAATGAAACTTTTGAACCTGTTTCCGAGAAAAAAAAAACTTGTTATTTTTTGGATCACCCCAATTATTATACAGAATCATTATTTATCGGGGTCATTATTAATTTTTTAGTTCAAATCAAAATTTCTTGAATTACATTCCCGTGTAAAAAAAATTCGTTCTAAAAAGATTCCAAAAAAGTTCCGCATGTGGAACTTCTAAACATCAGACAGATTAGAACTTCGAATGGAACTTTTTTGGAACTAATTTTGATGGTAAAAAAAAAATTTTTATGAGCAAATTTAGAGTCAAAAGAGGACGTTTTTGGAATTTTATATAGACATTCCGAAAAAGTTCCAAAATCACTACTTTTGCATTTTTTCTAGACTAAAGACGTTCCAGAAACATGCCAAAATAGTTCAAAAATCACTACTTTTTAATTTTTTGAAGAACAAAAAAAAGTTCCAAAAAAGTTCCCAGAACGTCCTTTTTTTTCTCTAAATTTGCTCATAAAAACTTTTTTTTTTACCATCGAAATTAGTAACGTTCCAAAAAACTATCTGTCTCATTATTAGAAGTTCCACATGCGGAACTTTGTTGGAATCTTTTTGGAACTAATTTTTTAAACACGGGTTCACTCGCTATTATTTTCTCAGTTAAATTTAATTTTTCTTAAATCAAATTTATTTTCCACATAAAATCTAAAAATTCTTAATTTAAAAAAAATTTCTTTTTTCGATCCCGGGAAATTCTACTCAGTTCAAAAATTCAGTTCCATCCACCAACAGGTGCCATATTACCTCACAATTTACACCCTAGCACCAATTGACCGGAGTAAAAAATTCTTGAATAAAAAAATCTGTTTATTTTTTTCGAATCAAAAATTTTTTTTTCCGCCAAAATTGAAAATAACCGAATTTTCTCGCAGTAAAAAATTAATTACTAATTAATACTCACCCAATTATCCGAGCAATAATAGTCACTTTTCGCAATTGTAATTAAAAAAAATAAAATTACTCCAAGGGCTAAAATTTTTTTCATTTTTTTTTTTCGAATTTTCAATTTGTTTAATTAAAAAAAAAAAATAATTATCGGCTTGTCCAAATCAATGCACTGCAATTAAAAAAATTTAATTAATAATTTTCTTAATTTTTACTCGCGCACTTTCTTCTGCAATTACTCAGCTTCTAATTATTTAAATTAATTAAAATTTTTTTTCCATCGATACCTCGCGAGTTAAAAAAGTCGATTACAAAATTAATCAATCATTAAAATAAAAAATTTAATTTAAATTAAATTAATTAGAATCCGCGTAATTACCGGGAAGTTTTCCCGCGAAAATTTTTTTATTCAAATTTAAAAAAAATTTTAGTAGAATTTTAGTAGAATTAATAATAAAAAAATTTACTTACTGTAAGGAAATAAAAGATCATTAAAACTCAGTAATTAATAAAATTAATTAGCCGGTCAATTTAAAACTGAAATTAAATTTAAAAATTCCCTCTTATATAACAAAAAAATATGAGTCGATCATGAATAAATTTAATTTATGACTACTTTTTAGTCCATTACACAAATATGTCATTACCACACATGATATATATCGCGAGCTAGTAATTAATGACTCATTAGCCCGCGGATAAATTTATCACAAAAAAATCATTTATTTTTTCTAATCAAATTTCATAATTTTTTTTTGTGTTAAGAAATCACTTGGTAATTATGTATTCGAATTTATATCTCGTGCATTAGATCATTTTTTTAAAAATAGAAATTATTCGATCATTTTTTCCGCGGGAAAACGCGAGGGCTCGCGTTAAAAATTAAATTTTAGAGTTTTTATTTAATTACTCAGTAATTATTTGATAAAAATACAAGTCATGGGGGTTCATTTCAAAGGGAATTTTACGGGGAATTCAAAAAAAAATATCCGGTTTCTTAATATTGATTTCGAAAAAAGTAACGAATTTTTAAAAGTCAAAAAATGGATAAAATTAAAAAAATTTAAGATTCGAAATGTTAATTTGGAATTAGCGGCTTAAATATTAGAGATAGGAAAAAAATTAGTGAGTAATTTTTTGTAGAGCTTTAAATTTTCTACAAAAATGGTCTGATTGAATTTTTTTGTAAAGTTGGTTTTTGAAGCTCCAGAAGAGTTTGAAAATTTGGCAGCGAATTTGAGGTGAAAAAGTAGATGGAGTTTTTATGTTTTTTTTATCGGATGGTAAATTATTTTGAAAAAAAAAATATACAAGCTCGTAAAAAGACAACGGGGTACCGGAGATTCATAAAAAAATTTTCCAGACCTTTTTAAAATACAAACGGTTCAGTCACAGCCGGAAAATTGAGATCCGGGACCCGAAGTCGTAAATTTTAAATTTTAATGGCGCGGTTTCAAACAAACTTGAAACATTATATTTCATGTGCAACATAAATTTTAATTATATATACAGACCTTAAAATAAAAATATGAAAAAAAAAAATTAAAAAATTTGAATTTTATTTTTGGAAAAATTTAACTTGAGATCAAATATTAGAGAAATTACAAGTGATTTAAATTTTTTTTTAAACTCACGGTTGAGTCGCGGCCGCGAATTGACCGCGGATTTAATTTTCAAAATTAAAAAAATTGCGGTTTAAAATAAAAAAATTTGAAAAATATTTTTTTTTTTTAATTTATTTTGCGGGTAAAACTTTTTTTTTTGTCGTTAATTTGACGTAATTTTTATTATAAAAAAAAAAATTACTATTATTATTTTTATTGATTATGAGATAAAAAAAATTATGTCGCACGTAAATTATTTAATTATTCATCAGTAGTACTCATTAATATTTTTCACGCTATATATAAGTGGCCTGCAATTGATCAAAGATAAAAAAATTAATTAGTTAATTTTTTTTCTAATTTTGAATTTAAAATTCTTGTAATTTTTTTTCGGGGCAAAAAAATTTTACATTCAAAATTCGATATCTCGGAAGCTAATGATCAAAAGTGTATCATGTATGAATGAAAATTGTAGCTGGAAACCCAACCTTTGAAATGAGACCTAAAACGGCCCAAAATTTAAATTTGGTCAAAAGTTATGAATTTTTGAAACTCAAAAACCAAAAATTTGTTGAAATATTCTTGACTAAAATTTTGATCTTTTACCTAAAAAATTCGATATCTCGAAAACTATTGATCCCAGATCGATGAAACACAAATGAAAATTGTAGCCTGAAGTCTAAGCTTTAAAATGAGCCCTATAACGGCCCTTAATTTGCATTTTTTCAAAAGTTACGAATTTTTGAAAATTTAGTTACTAAATTTTTAAACGATTTTTGATAACTTACTTTTTCTTAATCAAAATTTTAAGTAAACTATCGATTTTCATGAAAAATTGTAAGAGACCTTTTTTGTAGGAAATTTAATTCTCTACAAAAAAGTATTCATTAATTTTCTTCATATCTTTGATAGTTTACCCAGTAATTGATTTTTAAGTTAAAAAAAAAATTTGATTTTTTACCAAATTAATTTTTGGCCCGAATTTGTTGATCATTTTCATTAATTTCCAATTACTCATAAACGATTAATTTTAATGGAAAATTATAAGAGACCTTTTTCGTAGAAAATTTAATTCTCTACAAAAAAGTACTCATTAGTTTTTTTCATATCTTTGATAATTTACCCAGTATTTGATTTTTAAGTTAAAAAAAAATATATATAATTCAAATTCAAATTACATAAAAAATTAAAAAAAAAAAAAATGTTTCGCAATTTAATGAAAGTAAAAAAAAAAGAATAATAAATAAATAGTAATGTTGTCATACATTTATAATACATAATAGTATGCATAATAGATGAACGGAGACAATAAAAGGTAATTATCTGATTCAGTCACTTTTACTCTCTTCTATTTGTCGGGTGAAATAGTGAATTATTTTCTCTACACTCGAGTGCTATTCAATAGAAGTATAAAAATAATAAAAAAACATAGTTAAGCTGAAATTGAAATTGAGTAAACTTTCGGACACGTGTTGACAATAAAAAAAAAACATATTTACCCAGTGACCTAAAACTTCTTTAAAGCATATCTCCATGTTGATTATTTCATTTTAATTTAATTTACATTTTTTTTTTTGAGGAAATTGTTAATGTGGAAAAAACCAAAGTTACTAAATTTGTGGTGGATTGAATTGGTCATTTAATTGTGAACCTTCGCGGGTGTTACGTTGAAGAGAAAAGAAAAAAAAAGTTGGTTCGATATCTCGAAGTTGATCGCGATATATCGAAGTGAAAATAATCGAGTTATAGTTTGGTATTAAGTGGAAATTTTGGATTTGTTGAGATATTTATTTATCGATGTATCGAAGTTGAGGATCGATATATCGAAGTTAAGGATCGATATATCGAAGTTGCAAATCGAAAATCGAAGTTTTGATATTGGAAATTTGAAAGTAAAGTTTGAAAAAAATTAGTGTTTGATATCTCGAAACTAGAGATCGATATATCGAAAGTGAAGATCGATATATCGAAACTGAAATCGTGGATCGATAATCTAATTTTTGTACTTCAAATTTAAAAAAACAGTTTAAAAAAATTTAGTGTTAGATGTCTCAGAACTTAGGATCGATATATCGAAATGTAAAATCGATGTATCGAAGTTAAGGATTGATATATCGAAGTTGCGAATCGCGAATCGAGGTTTGGATGTACTTTAAATTTGAAAGTAAGTTTGAAAAAAATTAGTGTTTGATATCTCGAAACTAGAGATCGATATATCGAAGTTGAGGATCGATAATCGAATTTTAGTATTTCAAATGAAAAAAACAGTTTAAAAAAATTTAGTGTTCGATATCTCAGAACTTAGGATCGATATATCGAAATTTAAAATCGATGTATAGAAGTTGAGAATCGATATATCGAAGTTCAGAATCGATAATCGCGGTTTGGATATTCAAAAATAGAAGAAAAAAGTTAAACAAAATATTTAGTATTCGAGATCTCGAATTAGGCTACGACACATCTATATTGGTAATCGATAATCGAAACACTAGAGATCGATACGTCGAAATTTTGGTATTTACATAAAGATTCATTAAATTTTTAAAGCCGTAAATATTAAAAAATATATTTAATAATCGATGTCTCAAATCGATGCTTCGATACATCGATATACCGATATTGAAAATTTTAATTTCTACGAACAAAAAATCGTAAAATTATAATTATAATAATAATTTTAAAGATCGAAAAAAACAATAATCGATATATCGATATTAGTAATCGATATATCGATATTAGTAAACGATATATCGATACTTCTGATAAATTTCTTTTTAATAAATAAAAATACTAACAAATCATTTTCAGATATTTCGATATATCGCAAATATCATAAATCGATTAATCGAATTTGCAAAATAAACGAGTATTCAAATCGATAAAAAAATGAACATAAAATTGTCAATAACTCTTATCATACTGAATGTCAAGTTAATAATACCTGACAAAGTACAAAGTATGCAACTATGTTCAAGATGGCGGCCGCCACAAAATCACGACTTCATTAAACCTCAAATTAACAAAAATAACAATAACAATAATAACAATGACTATCACAACAATACTTTCATTAATAACGAGAAAAACAACAACTTCAAAAATTTGGATAACCATTTTATATTTCATATACTAAAACATAAATTAAAAGTACATCAAGTACCCAAAATACCAACAACGACATCTGCAACAACACCCGATTGTATTTGCGTACCTTATTATCAGTGTGATATAAACAACACCATTATAAGCGACGGTATTGGTTTAATCGATGTACGGTAAGTAGAAACAAAAATGAAGTACAAAGTGAAGTATGAAGTACGAACTACGAAGTACGACATAATTAATTTTTTTTTAGAATTCGTCGTTGTACAGGTGATTTAGAAGTTTGTTGTAAACCACCAATAGTACGCCCAACTTCGCCCCCTACTTCACCACCAACTTCACCCCCTACCTCGCCACCAACTTCACCCCCTACCTCACCACCTACCTCACCACCAACTTCACCTCCTACCTCACCACCTACTTCACCACCAACTTCTCCCCCTACTTCACCTCCCACTTCTCCGCCAACTTCACCCCCTACTTCGCCACCAACTTCACCACCAACGACATTAAAACCATTTCCAACATTACCACCATTAAAATGTATGTGCGTTGAAAAATATCAATGCGGTCCTGATGGTTTTATAATAACTTCAGGAAGTGGAATTATAGATCCACGTCAAACTTCATTTTTATGCTCTGAATGCGCATGCGAATCATCATTAATGTGTTGTCGTATACCACCAAATAGTAACAACGTATACTTCCCACCTTCATTACCCATCGCAACTTTACCACCAACTTCAATTTCACCGCCAACTTCACCACCAACTTCACCGATAACTTTTTCAACTTTGCCTATTCCACCCCCAACTTCACCATCAACACCATCAATTATTTTTTCAACGACACCATTTCCTATCCCAGCTCCAACTTCACAACCAACTTCACATATATGTAAATGTGTACCAACTTCACAGTGCGATAAAAATGGATTTATAATCGTATCTGGCGCTGGTAATATCGATCCACGTTATCCAGCTCGGCAAATACAGATTGTCGATATTAGTTGTGCCGATAATGAAGTTTGTTGTTACTTACCATTGAATGGTTACGACAGTATCTCATTTCCTGATATCAATAATCAAGATGGCGGAAATTTTGGGCCCAATATTGATCCACGGGCAAATTTGACAATTAAAAATCCCGGTACTTCAAAAGCTTGTAAATGTGTTAAATCTAGTCAATGTCAAATTGGAAGTGAAGTTCAATTAGACGCCGCGGGATTTATTGATCCCCGTTTCCGGTATTGCTTACCTATGGATGAAGTTTGCTGTAAATTAAGTGGAATTTTGAAGGAAATGAGTGTTGAGGTAACTCAGGGTAATGTTTTGCCTGGGAGCAATCTAATAGTCAATAGATTTGATGGCCCAGCAGCAACGCAGCCATTTTGTGGCGTCAAGGGCCCGAAATGTAGTACAGGTAATTCTCGAATTTGTATTTGTAGGAAATGTGACTTCCGGGTACTCATTCCAGAGGAAATTTTGTAATCATTAAGCCCGACATTTTTTTTTTCAAAAATTTTGAATTTTGAAAAATTACTTTTTTGAAACTTTATTTTGTCATGTGGGTACTCGTTCTAGAGGTTTTTTGAAAATAAATAAAAGCCAATTTGTAAATTTTGATTTTTCAAAATATTTTTTGAAAAATCAAAATTTTCAAAAATATGACTTGTGGGTACTCATTCGAAAGGATTTTGAACCCGGAGTTGAAATATGTAATTTTTTTTAGGTAATTGTCCTGATATCGGTGGACAAACTTATTTTGCTGAATTTCCATGGATGGTTGCGTTGATTGTCCGACCAACGGAGACTGGTACCAATGAATTTTTGTGTGGCGCCTCAATGATAAATAATCGCGCTGTACTTACTGCTGCTCATTGCGTTCTGAAGTAAATTTTTGAAAAAAAAATTTTGAATTTTCGAAAAAAACAAAAATTGTTAAAATTTTTTTTCAGACGAAAACCAGGACCAATAATCGCACGATTTGGCGACTGGGACACAGCTTCAACTAGTGAGCCGCTGCCTTTTCAGGAATCAGTAGTGCAGGCCATTGTAACACACCCACAATATTACAGCGGGGGTTTATACAACGATATTGCAATTTTAATACTCGAAACACCGGTCACTTATGCTGTCAATGTAATGCCCGTTTGCTTGCCTAATCAAATGATGACTTTTTCTCCCGGCACTCGATGTTGGGCTACCGGTTGGGGTCGTGATGCGTTCCGTAAGTAAATATGTCATGTGGGTACTCATTTAAAAGAGTTTTTGATACTAAACAAGGCTACACACTCATTTTTTCAAAAAATTCAACTTTCGAAAATTCAAAAATAAATTTTCAAAAATATGTCATGTGGGTACTCATTTAAAAGATATTTTAATACCAAACAAGGCTACACTCATTTTTTCAAAAAATTCAAATTTTCAAAAATTTAAAAATTAATTTTCGAATTTTTTTTTTGAAAATATGTCATGTGGGTACTCATTAAAACGAGATTTTTACGTCACACATGACCATACACTCACTTTTTTAAAAAATTCGAATTTTGAAAAAAAAAAAATTTTGAAAATTTTTTTTTTTAAAAGTATGTCATGTGGGTACTCATTCTAGAGGAAATCACCTCAGAAAGAAAAGTCTTCCATAAAAAATTAAAAATATTAAAATTTGTAGAGGGAAAATACCAGTCGCTGCTAAAGAAAATCGACTTGCCGCTGATTGATCGATTTGAATGTCAATTACGTCTGCGAGCGACTCGTCTCGGTCAGTTCTTTCAATTACACTCGAGTTTCCTCTGCGCAGGAGGCGAAGAAAACAAAGATACCTGCACAGGTGACGGCGGGGGCCCTCTTCTTTGTTCGATTCCTACCGGACAATTTGTTCAGGTTAAATAAATAATGTAAATATTTACTTGTTAATAATTACTTATAATCAAAATATTTGTTCACAGGTAGGAATCGTGTCCTGGGGAATTGGTTGCGGTGCCTCAAATGTACCAGCAGTTTACACCGACGTCATTAAATATAGATCTTGGATCGATCAACAATTAGCTAATTACGGTGTTTTGTAATTTTACACCAAAATATCACAGATACGATGAAAATATAAGAGATAAAATTTTTAGATAATTTAATTTTCTACAAAAATGTCCCTATACATTTTTATCGTATCTGCGATATTTTTATCAGAATTTTGTATTATAGAAAAAATTTAATAAAAATTTGTTTGAATAAAAAAATAATTTTTTAAAAAAATTTTTTTTGACGGTGGAATTTTTGAGGGGGTAAAATTTTACGACCCTGATGTTTTTTTTTATTTTAAAAAAAATTTTCTTAGAAAAAAAAATTTAATAATGATAATTAATGAATAAATTCTTGATGATTAATCATGAGTAAATAAAGAATCAGTATTAAGTTTCAGTTTATCGATAAGTATAAATATATCACTTATATATATATGTGATGTATATACGAACATATATATTATAAATATAAGAAGAGATTAGTGAGCATGAGCAAGAAAAGTCAGAAAAGCTGAATATAATATTTAAGTCTTATAAAAATTAGTATATAGGCTAAAATATCACATATATGATAAAAATATATGAGACAAAATTTTTAGGAAATTTAATTTCCTATAAAATTGTCTCAGTACTTTTTTGTCGTATCTCTTATAGATACGGAGTTATTTTTAATTTAAAGACAGAATTTTTTTCTTTGGATGAGATCTTGTTAAATTTAAGTGTTAAAATTAATTAATGTTAATAAATATGACGAGTTAACAGTGTTAACATACTTGAGAATGTTAATTAAGTGTGTAAAAAAGTTTGTTGAATTTTATAGTAAAACAAGTTTAACATTTTAGTGGGAAATAATTTTTATATGTTGTGTTAAAATGGAAAATAATGTTAATGAGGAATGTTAACAGTTAACACTGTTAAAAATAAATTTTAATTGTTTAGTGTTTCAAAAAATTTATATAAAGAAACGTTACGATTTAATAGTGCTGTTTTGTAATTTAACACTGTTAAATAATGTTAACATTTAACGATGTTAAAAAATTAAAAGCGTTAAAATTAAATAATGATATTAATTTTAAGGGATGTTAACAGTTAACAATGTTAAACAATTAAGAAATTTAAAACTGTTATACAGTGTTAATATTTAACAGTGTTAAATAATTTAAAAATTAACTAATAAAATTAATATTGAGAATTGTTAACTGTTAACAATGTGAAGTAGTTAAAAAATTGAACTCTGTTATAAATGTTAAAATTTAACAGTGTTAAAAATAATTAATAATGTTAATAGTAGGGAATTTTAACAGTTAAAGAATTTAATACTGTTAAAAAATTCTACAATTTAACACTGTGAAAAAATGGTAAAATGTGTTAAATTAACAGTGTTAAAAAAAATTAATAATGTTAATAGTAGGGAAATTAAACAGTTAAAGAATTTAACACTGTTAAAAAATTCTACAATTTAACACTGTAAAAAAATGGTAAAATGTGTTAAAATTTAACTGTGTTAAATTTAATAAATAATAATAATATTAATATTAAGGAATGTTAAATAATAAAATAAGTTAACACTATTGCAGTGTTAAAATTTAACAGTTAAAATAAAATAATTCTGAGAAAAATGAAATATTAAAACGATTAAATAAAATTTTCATACAAGTCTACTTAAAATTGAATTTGTGATCAAACTATTGAATTTACGATAAAAATGCACTGAACTAAATTTATAGGAAATTTAATTCTCTACAAAATCACTCATATACATTTTTGTCATATTTTCAATACTTTCGCTGCAATTTAAATTTAAAGATAAACATTTTAATAAAATTAATCATCTAACAAATTTTCATACTCGAGAACTTAAAATTAAATTTGTACCTTACCATTGATAGTTACAATAAAAATGCACTAAAATAAATTTATAGGAAATTTAATTCTCTACAAAATTCATCTCATTCATTTTTCCGATATTCTCACTAGTTTAGTCACTATTTAAACATTTATATTTTTTTTTATCCTTTTTAATTTTTCCTCAAGTATCAGCCCTTTCATTTTTTAAATTTGCGTTTTCTCTTTTATTTTATTTTATTTCCTCTCTTAAAATCTTAGAGTAGGTAATAAAATGTACCATAAAAAAATTTGTTTTTACAAATGACAATAAATCAACAGATTTTAAAAAAGTAATAAAGATAGAGAAGCTTAAGGACTTAAAACCCAGACCTAGACCCAAAGCCAGACCCAGACATGACCCAAACTTTTGTACCTAAACCTTTATTTACTTTTTTAGTACTTAAATATAAGTCCACGTGTATATATGCATACAAATAATTTTTTTTTTTTCAATGAGATAAAAAAAGTTTTTTTTCTGATTTTCTATTCTATTTTTAAAATTAAAATTTTTAACGCCTGGGTACTGAGTACTAAGGACTTTATTGGTTACGAATTTTAAGAAAACTTGAATTTTTTTTAATTAAATTAATTTATAAATAATTAAATTCATAATCAACTAAATAATTAAATTTTTAATTTTTAATTTTCCCGCCTTTTTATAAAAATTAATTTTTATTTAATTCATTAATTAATTTATCGATTACTTAAACAAATAAATAAATAATTAAGTTTATTAAAAAAACATTAATAATTCAAATTTAAATTTTCCCGCGTCAAAAATTAATTAATTTATTTATTTATCTATTAATTTAATAAATAAATAATTAAGTCTTATTAAAAAAACATTAAAAATTTAAATTTAAATTTTCCCGCTTCAAAAATTAATTAATTAATTAACTTATCTATTAATTAAACAAATGAATAAATAATTAAGTTTATTAAAAAAAACATTAAAAATTCAAATTAAAATTTTCCCGTTTCAAAAATTAATTAATTTATTCATCTGTTAATTAAACAAATGAATAAATAATTAAGTTTATTAAAAAAACATTCAAATTTCAATTTTTCCCGCGTCAAAAATTAATTAATTAATTTATTTATCTATTAATTTAATAAATCAATAATTAAGTTTTATTAAAAAAACATTAAAAATTTAAATTTAAATTTTCCCGCTTCAAAAATTAATTAATTAATTAACTTATCTATTAATTAAACAAATGAATAATTAATTAAGTTTATTGAAAAAAACATTAAAAATTCTAATTTAAATTTTCCCGCTTCAAAAATTAATTAATTAATTAACTTATCTATTAATTAAACAAATGAATAAATAATTAAGTTTATTAAAAAAAACATTAAAAATTCAAATTAAAATTTTCCCGTTTCAAAAATTAATTAATTTATTCATCTGTTAATTAAACAAATGAATAAATAATTAAGTTTATTAAAAAAACATTCAAATTTCAATTTTTCCCGCGTCAAAAATTAATTAATTAATTTATTTATCTATTAATTTAATAAATCAATAATTAAGTTTTATTAAAAAAACATTAAAAATTTAAATTTAAATTTTCCCGCTTCAAAAATTAATTAATTAATTAACTTATCTATTAATTAAACAAATGAATAATTAATTAAGTTTATTGAAAAAAACATTAAAAATTCTAATTTAAATTTTCCCGCTTCAAAAATTAATTAATTAATTAACTTATCTATTAATTAAACAAATGAATAAATAATTAAGTTTATTAAAAAAAACATTAAAAATTCAAATTAAAATTTTTCCGTTTCAAAAATTAATTAATTTATTCATCTGTTAATTAAACAAATGAATAAATAATTAAGTTTATTAAAAAAACATTCAAATTTCAATTTTTCCCGCGTCAAAAATTAATTAATTAATTTATTTATCTATTAATTTAATAAATCAATAATTAAGTTTTATTAAAAAAACATTAAAAATTTAAATTTAAATTTTCCCGCTTCAAAAATTAATTAATTAATTAACTTATCTATTAATTAAACAAATGAATAATTAATTAAGTTTATTGAAAAAAACATTAAAAATTCTAATTTAAATTTTCCCGCTTCAAAAATTAATTAATTAATTAACTTATCTATTAATTAAACAAATGAATAAATAATTAAGTTTATTAAAAAAAACATTAAAAATTCAAATTAAAATTTTCCCGTTTCAAAAATTAATTAATTTATTCATCTGTTAATTAAACAAATGAATAAATAATTAAGTTTATTAAAAAAACATTCAAATTTCAATTTTTCCCGCGTCAAAAATTAATTAATTTATTTATTTATCTATTAATTTAATAAATCAATAATTAAGTTTTATTAAAAAAACATTAAAAATTTAAATTTAAATTTTCCCGCTTCAAAAATTAATTAATTAATTAACTTATCTATTAATTAAACAAATGAATAATTAATTAAGTTTATTGAAAAAAACATTAAAAATTCTAATTTAAATTTTCCCGCTTCAAAAATTAATTAATTAATTAACTTATCTATTAATTAAACAAATGAATAAATAATTAAGTTTATTAAAAAAAACATTAAAAATTCAAATTAAAATTTTCCCGTTTCAAAAATTAATTAATTTATTCATCTGTTAATTAAACAAATGAATAAATAATTAAGTTTATTAAAAAAACATTCAAATTTCAATTTTTCCCGCGTCAAAAATTAATTAATTTATTTATTTATCTATTAATTTAATAAATCAATAATTAAGTTTTATTAAAAAAACATTAAAAATTTAAATTTAAATTTTCCCGCTTCAAAAATTAATTAATTAATTAACTTATCTATTAATTAAACAAATGAATAATTAATTAAGTTTATTGAAAAAAACATTAAAAATTCTAATTTAAATTTTCCCGCTTCAAAAATTAATTAATTAATTAACTTATCTATTAATTAAACAAATGAATAAATAATTAAGTTTATTAAAAAAAACATTAAAAATTCAAATTCAAATTTTCCCGCTTCAAAAATTAATTAATTTATTTATTTATCTATTAATTAAATAAATAAATAATTAAGTTTTATTAAAAAATTATTAAAAATTCAAATTTAAATTCTCCCGCTTCATAAATTAATTAATTAATAAGTTTATTTATCAATTAATTTAATAAATAAATAATTAAGTTTTATTAAAAAAAACATTAAAAATGTAAATTCAAATTTTCCCGCTTCAAAAATTAATTAATTTATTTATTTATCTATTAATTAAATTATTAAATAATTAAGTTTAAAAAAAAACATTAAAAATTCAAATTTTAATTTTCCTGCTTCATAAATAAATTAATTAATTTGTTTATAAATCCAATTTATTAAAAAAACATTAAAAATTCAAATTTAAATTTTCCCGCTTCAAAAATTAATTAATTAATTAATTTATAAACCCAATTTATCAAAAAAGCATCAAAAATTCAAATTTGAATTTTCCCGCTTCAATAATTAATTAATTAATTAATCAAATAATCAATTAATTTACCAATTAAATTTTTAAATAATTAAATTTATTATAAAAACATTCAAAATTTGAAATTAAATTTTGAAATTTTCCCGCGTAATATAAAAATGAATTTTAATTAATTACTTAAAATATTAATCAATAAATTAATTAAAAAAATAAATTATCCGTAATTCCAATCACCCCGCGTATAAATTTCCATTACCGCGCATGCGGGTTTAAAAAGCGCGCGCTCCCTCTCAGTATCCACTGGCTGGCTGTCATGCTCTCGCTAAAAATCTAAAGCACAGCAACTCAGTACTTCAGGTCCTTAGTTCGAGCTCTTTGTTACTCGTCTCCTACCGTCTTACCCCTCATATTTACTTACATACCTCAGTAATAAAAAAAAAAAATAAAGAAAATAAAATCCTCTAGTCAGTTAAAGTTCTGACTATCGCGCTATCGATACCCGACACTAAATCTCTCAGCGATCGTCTCCGGTTTAAATTTCTCTACTTCGTAGAATTTTACACAAAAGAAAAAAATAAATTAATATTTAATATACATATGTATAAATATATAAATATATATAAATATATAAATAATACCAGTGTTGATAAATAATTAAATTTAAATTTATTATTTTACGCCATTTTTTTTTCCGGCATTTGTTTTTTTTTCTTTATTATTTTTTTTTTTAACAATTAATTTTGTGGTTATTATTAAGAGTGTTTATGTTGTAATTGAGTGCCAGTGCAGTGTAATTATAATATTAATTATTATTTGTAAATTTATTAATTAATTAATTAATTTAAAAAATTGGGAACCGAAGAAATTTAAAAAAAAACCTGAAGATTGAAAACGTGCACGAGGTTTTTTTATAATTTTTATTATTTTTTATGGATGTAAGTTTTTTTTTTATTTTTAATTAACGAAATTATTGCAATTAATTTAAATAATTAATTGGAATTTTTGATACTGAAGCCGAGGTCTAATAATTTTGAAATTTTTTTTTTTGCGATCCTGAAGTCGGCAGACATTTAAAAATTGGGTTTTTTTTTTACAATTAAATTTAAAGAAAAAAAAAAATTAAAAAAATGCACATGTGGAAAATTTTAAAAACTACAGTTGCAATTTTTTTAAATATTTTTTTTTTTATAATTTACTGTCTAAAAAAAAGTCCAAAAATTATTTGTCGGCTAACTTCAATATCATTTTTTTTGGATAAATTATAAAAAAAAAAATTTTTTGAAAAATTGCACCTGTAGTTTTTTAAATTTTCTACATGTGCATTTTTTTATTTTTTTTATTTTTTGTAATTTAGTCGGAAAAAAATCCGAAAATTGTCAATTGTCTGAACCTCAGGATCATTTTTTTCCGACGGACAAAAATTAAAAAAATTTTCTTTGTTTTCATTTTTTTTTGTAAATAAAAATATTAAAAATTTCGGTAATTAGTAATTAGTAATTAATATTTATAATTAATTTGAATTTGAATTTAAATTATTTGTCATTTAATTTTTTTTGTCGAGTAAAATTTTTTATTTTGTCGAGGTTAAGAATTTTTTGAATTTTTTTTAAATTAAATAATTAATTAATTAATGAAAAATTAAGTGGTTTTCATTTTTTTAATTAATTTTTTTTATTCGACCACGTGGTGAATTTGCGGAAATTAATTTTGTTTAAAAAAAAATTAATTTTCAATTTTTTTAATTACTTAATTAATTATTAATATTAATTACTATTGAACTTAATAAATTAATTGATTTATTAGTTAATTAATTTTGTTGTTTTTTTTTTTCTAGATCAAAACCGCGTGGTCGCGATGGAAAAAAAATTTTCATATTTTTTTCATAAGGAATAAAAAATTAATTAAATAATTAATTCAATTACGCGTAAGTTAAAAATTTGTCTGATTTTTAATTAATAAATTAATTTATTAATTAATTTAACATGAATGTGAATGTAGCAGACATTAGACAAATTTTAAATTATAAATGAATAGAGTAAATAATTAAAAAAAAAATATTTTGAAAAAATGCATATATTAATTTTTTAAATTTAATTTTATTAATCATATACTCTATTAATTAGTAATTTTAAATTCGTCTGATGTCTGCGACATTCACATTCATAATTTAATTACCTAAGGGTTAGAAATTCTGCATGATTTTTATGTTTTGTTAATTAATTAATTATTTATAACAAATTAATTAATTTTCTAATTAGTCTTCAGTTGTCCTAGAATTGAAAAAAAAAATTAATTATTTAAATTTTTTGAATTACCCGCGAGTTTAAAATTATTTAAGTCATTTTTTATTTTCATTAATTAATTAATTGTTTAGAGTAAATTAATTAATTATTTAAATTAATTTCAATAGTCTGCAAGTTCAAAATTTTATTTTCAATATTTTTTCTTAATTAATTATTTTAATTAAGTAAAAAGTTAAGTATTGAAAATTTGCGGCCGCGGAGTTTAAAATCTTAAGAATTAATAAATTTTTTATTAATAATTTAATTTTTTTTTAAATTTTACCTTTCAAATTAACCAAAAGTGCTTTAGACATAATAAACATTTTTAATTGCAGTTACAAAATTCAAAATTTTTAAAATAAACTTTTTTTTAGTCGAAATTTTAGTGCAAAATTTTCTTTTGCTCCTGTAACCTTCAACTAATTTATTATAAAAAAAAATTAATCAATACAAAATTCTGTATAAAATTTGGTGCCCTACAAAATTGTTATCTTGAAAAATTATCGTATGATCAGTAGTTTTGAAGTTACAACCGTTTGAACACAAGTAAAATCGCTGAAAATTTAAATAAATTTTCATTTTTTACGTTTCAAAATCTTCAAATGCTTGTAGCTTTTTAAAATCAAAATTTTTTGACAAAAGTTCTGAATAAAACTTATAGAGAATTTAATTCTCTACAAAAAAGGTCCTGAGCATATTTCCCATAACTCCCATAGATTCAAAGTTATCGTCGTTATGAATCCAACTTTTAGAAAATCGAATCATCAAATTTAGATTTCAAATTTCCATTTTACTTTAAATTCAATAACTCATAATCTATCAACTCAACATTGAAAACCCTAAGGACCTTTTTTGTAGAGAATTCATTTCTCTACAAAAAAAGTCCTTATCAAATTTCCCTTAACTCCCATAGATTCAAAGTTATCGCCGTTATAAAATCAAATTTTAGAAAATTGAATCACCAGATTTCGATTTTCTAATTTCCACTTTACTTTAAATCCCATAACTCATAATCTACCAAACTTACGTTGAAAATCATCAGAACCTTTTTTATAGAGAAATAAATTTCCTACAAAAAAGGTCCTTCGCATCTTTCACATAAGTCCCATAGATTCAAAGTTACCGACATTACAAATTCAAAAAATTAAAACACCAAATTTCAATTTCCAATTTCCTTTTACTTCAAGTCCAATAACTCCTAATCTATCAAACTTACGTAAAAATTCCTCAGGACTTTTTTTGTAGAGAATAAAATTCCCTACAAAAAAGTATCAGTACACTATATCTCTAAATTCAATACTTTCCCCATAATATACCATTTAAAAAAAACTACACTCCCGTAACTGTAAAAAAATGTATATATTTTAAATTTAAAGCACTTTAGTAATTATAATTAATAAAAAATATATCTAAAATAACTAATTATACACAGTATAATAATCACCAAGGGAGCTGGGAAATTCCACGAGGTCAAAATGGCTAAACCAAAACGTTTTCAAAGTGAATTAGATCGTTTGAAATCGGATTTAACTGAAAAAATAATATCACCACCAGGTTCACGTCGTCGTACCCAATCACAGCCGTTATTATCAAGCCCATCACCGTCATTATCATCGTCTACCTCTTCTTTATCGACCACAATGACCCAATCGCAACAACAGCAATCTTCGTCTGCTTTACCGACCGCCAAATCCTTACCGGCCGATAAACTAAAACTTATCCCCCGAGTTAAATTAATCGACTTGACAAAAACAAACGACTTATCGTTATCTCTTAAAGATAAACTGCGTAAAAAAACATTCGAACGTACAAATAAATTATTAAATAATTATGTAAGAACATCCAAGCCATCGCTGACCTCCCCAGAGCCATCTGATGACGAATACAGCACTCGAAGTTTAAATTACTCTCGTAAAAAAGTAACGTTTGCTTCAAATCGTTCAAAAAAAACTAAAAAACGTGATAAGCGTTCGATTTCAACGGATGCTAATTTTTGGAAAAATAAATCGGCAAATAATTGGAAATTTGATGAATTCGATGACTTGGATTCGAATAAAAATTGTAGAGCTAAGCTCAGTATTGCGTCCCAAGGTTCAAAATTTGAAAAATCGGCAGAGATCGGTAACGATTTTGATGCTGAGGTGATTTCCGGTGAGTCGACAATTTTGAAAAAATTGGAAAAAGTCAGAAGTCAACCCAAAGACAATAATTTGTCAGGAGTTTCGAGTATCATGGCGCTGGAATTTGAAGAAGAGCCAACCGATTTTTGCAATACATTATCGGTATCCTCTGAGTCTGATAAAAATTCACTGGCATGCTTGAAAAATTACAGAATACCAAAAAAGAAGAAAAGTATCGACTTAGAAGATGAGATCGGTAAAGAAAATTTGGATATTGGAAATAATAATTTGAAAACTGGAGATGAGAAGTTGGAAATTGAGAATAAAGTGGAAATCGAGAAGAAAAAACCAGAAGAAAAGAAAATCGGTAACGAAAAATCGGTAGTTACTGAAAATATCGAAGCTACGACTGAAAATATGGAGATCGAAACTGAAAATATGGAGATCGGTATCGAAAATTTGGAGATCGGTAACGACGCGAGTAGAGAAAGTTCAAAAATATCGGCAGTCGATAGAATAATCGCGATAAAATCATGCCGTCGTTTATCGGAAGAGAATTCTGACACTCAATCGGTATCATCAGGACGCAGCGGACGCTATAGTCTGCGTAAAAACATACCGATTAATTACAGCGAAGGTTTTTACGACGAAATTGTAGAAGAAGTAACTTGTGATCGATTTCTTAAAAATAATCAAAGTCGAGAATCTTTACCGGCTGGTACTAGAAAAAATCGCAGGTTATCGGCTGAGAAGTTACCGACTGAGAAGTTACCGACTGAGGCCGAGCCGACAGCTAAAATCGATAAGGCAGAGAAATTATCGACTGATTCCGAGCTGACAATGGAAGTCGATAAGCCAGAGGAAGTGCCGACTGTCACTGAGCCTGCAGTGGTAGTCGATAAGGCAGAGACGGTACCGACTGAGGTCGAGCCGATGCCGGAAGTCGATAAGGCAGTGAGTGAAATCAGTCGGGAAGTTATCGAGCCCGAGAAGGCTGGAGAAGAAATGGCCGTGATACCGATCGAGATCACTATCGGAACTTCTACTGGTAAGAAGAGCAAAATATTTCCACGGGAGGAATTTCCAAAGAGGACTGTAATTATAGAAGACAAGGCGGAAAAAAAGAGATATTTGTATACATTCAATACGAGAGCCGGAAGTGATTTGGACGCAAATGAAACCCAGAAGCTAAAAAATACTCAGAGCCGTCGAAAACGCGGGGTCGATTCTCGATCGCCGTCGCCAGATAGTATGTCGGTTAAGCCGCCGGCAAAAAAAAGAGGTAGGCCGTGCAAAGCTGCCGGTAAGAAAGAGGTTACAGTTAAGGTCAAAGGTCAGCGTGGTCGTAAAAAAAAAGTACCAGTTGTGGTTGAAAAGGTTTGTGAGGAATCGGATTGTAAGAAAGGTCGGTGTCGATGTAAACAGGATTCTGCTGGACAGAAGCTTCCGTCGATGCCACGTTTCGATAATACTGTTGAAGATACAGGCGAGCAATCGGTATTGAGTCAAGAGATCGTTAACAGGATTTGTAATTTAAATGATCAAGGTAAATTATTTTTCGCTATTTTTAATTTAAAAAAAAAATTGATATCGAATGTCGGGTAATCGATGCATTTCGATACATCGATCTATCATATTTTGGATAATCGATACTTATCAATAAATCGATTATGTGTTAGGTGTATCAAATTTTACGATTCAATGAATCGATATTATTCGATATATCGAATTTTCTTCGTTCGACTAATCGATACGTTTCTATGTATCGACTATACATTGATATATCGATCTATCATATTGTACATAATCGATTGTTATCGATCAATCGATTGCATTTGTTATATAAATTTTTACGAGTCAATTGATCGATATTTTTGATATCTCGAATTTTCACAGTTTGATCAATCGATATATTTAGATGTATCGACTATATATTGATCGATGTTTCGATGGATCGATTATATATCGATCTATCATACTTTTTAAATAATCGATACTTATTAATCGATCGATTATGCGTTATTTGGTATATCAACTTTAACGATTCTATTAATCGATTTTTTTCATATCTCGAATTTTTATAGTTCGATTACTCGATATATTTTGATGTATCGACTCTATGTTTATCGATATATCGATCCATAATATTTTTAAATAATCGATACTTATCAATGAGTCGATTTTATGTAGTTCGATGTATCGATGTTTTACATATTTAATCGATTGATATTTTTCGATACATCGAATTCATAAAGATCGACATTTGATCTATTATTGTAAATGTATTTATATTAAATTCTTTAATTAATCGAATTTTTTAAATTTAATTATCTATTTTTACAATGTATCGAATCGATTCATTACGATAAATTGATAAGATTCGATATACAGGAATTCTTTAGATTTTACATGTAGAAAAGAATTTTTATTAAAAAAATTTTTCCTATCGATATCTCGAATCAAATTATCAATTCGATAACTCGAAAAAATCGATATATCGATAAAATTTTTTTTTTCGTCATTTCACTTGAAAAATTCAATTCTACAAAATTTAATCGATTTATCGACTAAAAAAAATCGATAGTCGAATTTCAGACTTATCTCTAAAACTTTTTATTTTTTTTTAAAGGAAATCCGAATCTCGAGGCTGAAATCGATTCAGCTTTAGCTCTAGCCTGTCCAATAAACGCAAACCGTCAGCATTTAAAAAAATTATTCACCCACTTCCTAACCCCAAAAGTCGTGCAAAAAATTGTCTCCGACCCCGAGCCCGTCTCTCAAAAACGTAAACTAGAATCAACTACACCCTGCACTAGCAAAAAACCTCGAAAGACAAAACTAATCGATATGTTCGCAGCCGAAGACGAAGTTTTCGGGATTCGCATCGCGAGACCCTCGCGACCCCGCGCTTTGGTCAGCGACGAATCGGTACACAAAAAGCTGATGAAGTCTTTCGAAAACTGGTCGAAAATACCCGAACTCGCGCCTCTTTTAGCTTCGAGTCGTTCCATCAGCAGCGTAACCATTAATCTTAATAATAACCAACAGCCAGTGGCGTCAACTTCCAAATCTCAACAAAATGGCGGCCAGCCCCGACGTAAACACTCGCCAATAAAAATTCCGGTCGTCGAAACTCGTGAAGAACCAAAACCACGCGAAACTAAACTTCGTATTGTGACGAATGTTGCCACCCAATTAACGATCAAAAAAGTCCCAATACGGCCCATTTCACCCCCCAGAAATATCCCCGATAATTTAGACAGCCTGGAAACTACTTGCCGCGACCCTAGTGACCTGAGATCAAAACTAAGCCGCGGATCGAAAGAAGAAACGGATAAAAAACCCGAAAAATCTCGAACTCGCGATCGGTGGAGAGACGACAGTTCGGATTCGTCAGGTGACGACGAAGAAAGTTCGAGATTATTTAAATATTTCGAAAAAATTAACGACAGTGACGACGATGATGAGGAAAGTTCGGAAAATGTCACTTCTAATGAAAAAGAAACCAAGAAATTCGATGACCGAAGATGGTACGCGTGGAATTTGAGTGAACAAAATGGCGGGTCCATTCAAACTACTGATCAAGATGGCGGACTAACTCTAACTTCCGATCAAAATATCGAAAATCCTGACAATAGTTCAGCAAATCGCGATTCGGGTGAACAAAATGGCCGCGAGAAGAGTCAGAATCAAAATGGCGGCCAGGATCGACTTTCTGACGGCCATCTTGTGAACACGGAAAGTAAAAATGGGGAAAATGACAACCAGATTAAGGAAAATAGTGATCAAGGTGACAAAGATGGAAGTCAGAAGAAAGAAAATGGCGATTCAAATATCGAGGGTAAACAGGACGATTTTGAACAAGATGGCGGGAAAAATAAATTAACTGGTAGTAAAAGTCAACAAGATGGCGACTTAGATAAAGAAGATGGCGCCCTAGGTGTCGAAAATCTAGATTTGAAGGAAAATAAAACTGTACGTCAACAAGATGGCGGCCAATCTCAACAAGATGGCGACGTAGATAACAAAGATGGTCCTCTAGAGGTTACTAGCCGTAATTTAAATCAAAATGACGATGAAAGTCAACAAGATGGCGACCAACCTAAACAAGATGGCGACCAGCAACAACAAAATGGCGACCAAAGACGACAAGATGGCGCTTTAGGTGTTGAAAGTCAGGATATGGAACAAAATGGCGCCATACGACAACAAGATGGCGGCCAAAAGTGTTTAGTTGATGATTTAAAGGAAAATGAAGTCACGAGTCAACAAAATGGCGTCGAATGTCAACAAAATGGCCGCCAGGATGAAAATGATGAAATAGATCGTAGTCTTGATGATGATAATGATGATACGTTGACGGATGATGATAGTAGTAGTACTAGTAGTAAAAGTAGTGTAAGTAGTAGTGATTCGAGTAGTAGTTCGGATTCAAGTTCAAGCGGCAGTAGTCAATCCTCGGGTTTTGTTGATGCGTCGCAAAGTAGGAGTAGGTCGGATTTAACGAATGCATTTAATAGTACTCTTACTAATTCTGGGGAAAAGGTTGACTTGAATGAGGACTTGAACTTGAATAGTGATGATGATGATGATGATGATGATGATGATGATGGTCGGAGAAAGCTTGAGGAGAAAGGGGATAAAGAAGATTTGAATTCGCAAAAGAGGTTGGAGTCGGACAGTGAGACGGAGGATCAGGAGAAGGAAAAAGCTGATGATGATGATTTTCTTGATATTCATTGCGAGGATGATTCATTGGATGCTGATTTGTAAGTTCAATTTTTTCTTAGGTTGCAAATTTATAATTTTTTTAAAAAAATAATATTTTGAGAATTTTGAAATTTTGAGAATTTTAGTTGTAAATTTTTGGAAAAAATATTTTATAAAATTTTGAGTTATGAATTTTGAATAAAATTTTTAAAAAATTGTTAGTTTCGAAATTTTGAAAACATTTTATTTAAATTTTGAAATTTATATATTTTTGATATTTAAAAAAAAGACATTTTGTAAATTTTTGTTATGAATTTATAAAAAAAAACTATTTTAATTTTCCAATTTTTGAAATTTTTAGTTATAAATTTTGAACGAAATATTTTTGAAATTTCGAAAATTTCTAGTTAAGAATTTTCTAAAAAATATTCTTGATATGTTCGGAATATTTTGAAATTATTTTCATTTTTTTTTAATTTTTAAAGTTTTCAAATGTTTGAAATTTTCAAATTTTGTCATTTTTTTTTTTAAATTTTCTAAATTCTCTAATTTGTAAATTTTTTAAATGTTCAGAGATAAATTTTTGGAGAAATTATTTTATAAAACTTTTAGTTTTGAGTGTCTCAGAAAACTTGTTTCAAATTTTGAAATTCATAAATTTCTCAAACTTTTGCTTTTGAGGTTCTCAGAAATTTTTCTTTCAAATTTTGAAATTCATAAATTTCTGAAATTTTTGGTTCTGAGTTTCTCAGAAGTTTTTTTTTCAGATTTCGAAATTTATAAATTTCACAAATTTTTTTTCAGATTTCGAAATTTATAAATTTCACAAATTTTTTTTCAAATTTTGAAATTCATGAATTTCTGAAATTTTTGGTTCCGACTTTCTCAGAATTTTCTTTCAAATTTTGAAATTTCTAAATTTCTGAAATTTTCGGTTCTGAGTTTCTCAAAAATTTTTTTTTCAAATTTTGAAATTTATAAATTTCACAAATTTTGAGTTTTGTCTCAGAAATTTTTTTCAAATTTTGAAATTCATAAGCTTCATAAATTTTTGATTTTGAGTTTCTCAGAAATTTTTTTTTCAAATTTTTAAATTCAAAAATTTCCTTAAATTTTTAGTTTCGAGTTTCCCAGACATTTTTTTTTCCAAATTTTGAAATTCATAAATTTCGCAAATTTTTAGTTACGAATCGTGAAAAAAACTAAATTAAAAAAAACTTGATTATAAAATTTGACGTAAAAATAAAATAAATAAAAATTTACAGAGCAGAATTCGATGACGTCGCCCCACAAAAAAGTCCCAAACTGGAGCGTTTTAATGCCATGGAATCTGTCAATTTTGACGCCTATTTTACTCAAAACAATAACGAATTTGAGTCTTCATACAACGCGATCAATATTCAGCCCAACAACAACAACAACAACAATCAAAACAATGTCACCAACAACAACAACAACAACAATTGGAATCAAAAACACCAACGTGAATTACTTGAGCGCAGGAAGCAAAGGTTTTCACAGGACGCAAACATAAACAACAACAATAACAATAATAATATTGCAAACAATAATTTTACTAGAACAAATAACAATAGTTTTAATTGCGTAACAAGTATAAATAATCCGAAATTGCAACCGCTGAATGGGAACCCAACGAGACTCCGTAACGTCTACGACCCGCAAGTTGATGGCAATAGCGCGCATTCGGATGCTAAATTTCAATTCAGGAATCTGTGCCACTGTCAATTGAAATATGGTAATTGTGCGCGATTACGTGCTGGTAATTGTCAATTTGGTCATACGGTGAGTCATTGATTTTTTATTTATTTTATTTTTCATTATTTTATTTTGTCGCTGATAAGGATTTTAGTCATTTCTATCCTCGTAAGTCAGATCTTTTCATTGCTAATTTTTTATTTTGTAAGAGAGATGTTAATTTTTATGTTGCTGTTTTTTTTGTCGAAGTTTTATTTCTGATTATTTATTTTTGATTCTTCAGTTGCGACTTTTTATTGCTGATTTTAATTCTTTATTTTTTGATGCTAATTTTAGTTTCTTATTTTTTATAAGTTTGCTGCTAATTTTTTATGCCTAAGTTTTATTTCCGAGTTTTATTGCTATTTTTTATTTCTGATTTTTGGTCGGTTATTTTTATTTCTGATTTTTCATTTGTGTTTTTTTATTGCTGATTTTAATTCCTGATTTTTTATTAATTTGCTGCTGATTTTTCATGCCTAACTTTTATTTCCTATATTTATTGCTAATTTGTATTTCTGATTTTTTGTTGCTAATTTTCATTTCTAACTTTTGGTTGCTAATTTGTATTTCTGACTTTTGGTTGACAATTTGTATTTTTGATTTTCGTTACTAATTTGGATTTCTGATTTTTTCTTGCCAATTTGTATTTCTGATTTTTAATTTCTAATTTGTATTTCTAACTTTTGGTTGCTAATTTGTATTTCTGATTTTTAATTTCTAATTTGTATTTCTAACTTTTGGTTGACAATTTGTATTTTTGATTTTCGTTACTAATTTGGATTTCTGATTTTTTCTTGCCAATTTGTATTTCTGATTTTTAATTTCTAATTTGTATTTCTAACTTTTGGTTGCTAATTTGTATTTCTGACTTTTGGTTGACAATTTGTATTTTTGATTTTCGTTACTAATTTGGATTTCTGATTTTTTCTTGCTATTTTGTATTTTTGATTTTTAATTTCTAAATTGTATTTCTAACTTTTGGTTGTCAATTTTGATTTCTGATTTTCTGTTGCTAATTTAAATTTCCCTTTTTTATTCCTATTTTTTAAATCTAAATTTTATTTCTGATTTTAGTTGCTATTTTTTATTTCTGATTTTTTTATGCTAATTTTTAATACTGACTTTCTATTTCTAATTTTAGTTTCTATTTTTTTGATAGTTGGCTGTCAATTTCCTTGCCGTTTTTCGTATTGCTTATTTCAAATTCGTATTTCTAATTTTTCTTATTAATTAGCTGATAATTCTTAGTATGTAGAATTTTTTTTGGATTCCTTATTGCTAATTTTTATTTTCACTGCCGATTTACTTTACCACTCAATTTCAAATTTTTTGTTGCTAAATTTTCCCTCCTCACTTTTTTTCCAATTTCCATTTTTATTTCTAAATTCAAGTTTTTATTCACATCATTTTTCACGAGTTGCTGATTATTGTCGCTGATTCTTGATATTGCTGCTAATGTTTCATTGCTAAATTTTATTTTTATTACTGTAAATTATCAGCTCATTGATTGCTAATTTTCACGTCTCTGATTTCTTATTGCTGCATTTTAGTTTTTGTTGCTGATTTACTTTCTAATTTTGATTTTTGTTGTCAACTTTCCATTGCTAATTTTTTATTCTCTGCTGACTTTTTCTATAAATTCGTTTATAATTCCGTTACTAATTTTCTTTCATTGCTAAATTTCTAACCATTCGATTGCTAATTCTATGCATTATTTCCTTCACCTTGTGTTTAATTTCCAATTCTAATTTTCCCTGATTGCTGATTTTTTTCCTACTCTACCTCTCTTCCTAATTTTTTTTATAACCAACCCACAGTTTTACTCGTACTGCTAATTTTTATTTCTAAATTCCTCAGATGCTAATTCCCCCCCCCCCTACTTATTTTCCAATTGCTGATTAATTACTAGGGCTGTACATCTAAACCGGCTTAACCGGTTAAAAAAGTTAACCAGGTTAATTAGCTGGTTAGCTGGTCAGCTTAGCTAATTTAACCGGTTAACTTCATTAGCTTGGCTAAGCAGCCAAAGGCTTAACCGGTTAACTTAAATTAGCTAGGCTAATTAGCTGAGGGTTTAACCGGTTAAATGGTTAATTTTTTTTTTTCATCTATTCACTACTCAATCTTAGAAAATGTATTGGAAATATCATATTTCTTAAATTTTAGACCGAAAAAGCTATAACAAAAAATTTATACTATTAGTTCAAAAAAAAATCACTCCAATTTTTCAAATTATTCAATTAAAAATATATCGCGTTACTAAAGCCAAAAGAACGTATGTCAAAAAAAATTTTATTTTCGTTTTTTTCTGGATAAATTTTGTTGTAACATTCCCAAGTTTATCCGAAAAAAAAAATTTTTTAATACGCCTTTTTGATTCTACAGAGCCAAAAGGGCGTATATTTTGATATACGCCCATTTGGCATTAGTAACGCGATTTATTTTAAATTAAATAATTCGAAAAATTGTAGAGAATTTTTTTTTAACTAATAGTATAAATTTTATGTTATAGCTTTTTCGGTCTAAACTTAAAGAAATATGATATTTCCAATACATTTTCTAAGATAAAGTAGCGAATAGATGAAAAAAAAAATTAACCATTTAACCGGTTAAACCCTCAGCTAATTAGCCTAGCCAATTTGAGTTAACCGGTTAAGCCTTTGGCTGCTTAGCCAAGCTAATGAAGTTAACCGGTTAAATTAGCTAAGCTGACCAGCTAACCAGCTAATTAACCTGGTTAACTTTTTTAACCGGTTAAGCCGGTTTAGATGTACAGCCCTATTAATTACCCCGCTAATAATTCCTAAAAATTTGCAGATTCCTGCCAAACTGACTCACATTCACATCGCGCCCGAGCTTGAGGCGAAGCAGATCCTGGAGCACGCGATCTCCCAGAACTACGTCGCCTTCCTCGAAAATGTATACGAAAACACTATAGCAAAATTCGACACCACCTACATCTACATGATCCTGTCGAAACTGATGGTCAACTTCGCAGTAGGAAGCCTCAGAACTTTCCTAACCTTTACCATAAAAGTCCTCCTAAGTAAGAATCGAACCATCAGTCAAATTGCAAGCCAACTTGCCGACCTGGTGACTCCGTTGGTAATCGGACCTCCTGTTGACGAATCGACGGCCGGTAAAACAGATCCCGGGTCACTGCCGAATATAATTTTTGACGTCATATCAGAAAAAATCGAACCCGGGCAGTACTGGGAGACACTGAGAAGATTGTTTTCGATTCTTCCCCGTCAAGATGCCGCTCGAGTCGCCATTGTTCTGCAGGAATCGCTTGATTATAAAAAATCACTGCAACATAATTCCGATATTCATAATAATTTACTAATACATTTATTTGATAGCACTAGAGATGACATTGACCAGACACTTCTAGCAGATTTCAATAATTATTATGATGATCAAGTGAGACAGGCCAATGGCACTGACACCCATCATGATGATCAGTCGGAGCAGCATCTGAATGTTGAAATTTCCTCGCCGTCGCCGGATCGCAGGGCGAATTTCAATTCCGCGGCCGGTAATGCAGATCCGCGGCCGGTAAGGCAGCTCAGGGAGGAGATACCGATCGCGCATGTCGAGTTCGATGCACCCAGGAGGGTCTCCAGAGGGGGCGCTGATGGACGGAATTTATTTGATGGTAACCGCGAGCTATCTTTGATCGGTAAGTTAGAGAATTTTTAGTCTATGAGCTTTGATGGGGAATATTGAGCTGGGGATTGGAGATACGGGAAAAGGGCCAAGGAACTTTTTGTAGAGAATTTCAAGAGCTACAAAAAAGATCTCGGACCTTTTTTTGTAGGGCTTCTAATGCAGAAGTTATGAGGGTTTTTTTGTTTCATTGTTCCAAGTTCTGGGGAATTTTGAGGTGGAATTTTGAATTTTTGGGAATTTAGATCTGGGGAATTTTGGGGTCAGTTCTGGTTGGGTTCTGAAGGATAAGAAAAAAATTTTAGTGCTTTGAGTTATGGGGATTTTGGATTTACTGAATTAGGATCTGGGGAATTTTTATTGTGAAATTAAGCCTCTGGGTTCTAAACGGCTGGAGATACGAAAAAATTTATTGATATCTTTTTTGTGGAGAATTTTAAGGCCTACAAAAAATGTCTACAAAATTTTTTTGTAAAATTAAAAACTTTCAAGTTATAGAATTTTTAAATTTCATTGATCCAAGAATGGAATTTTTTGAATTTCTACTGCACCGGCTCTATCTTCCAAACGACTAAAGATACGAAAAAATTTATTCAGGCCTTTTTTGTAGAGAATTCGAAGGCCTACAAAAAATGTCTACAAAATTTTTTTGTAAAATTGAAAACTTTCAAGTTATAGAACTTTTAAATTTCATTGATCCAAGAACGGAATTTTTTGAATTTCTACTGCACCGGCTCTATCTTCCAGACGGTTCAAGATACGAAAAAATTTATCCAGACTTTTTTGTAGAGAATATTAAGGCCTACAAAAAATGTCTGCAAAATTATTTTGAAAAATTGAAAACTGTCAAGTTAAAGACCTTTTAAATTTCATTGATCCAAGAACGGAATTTTTTGAATTTCGACTGCACCGGCTCTATCTTCCGAACGGTTCAAGATACGGAAAAATTTATTCAGACCTTTTTTGTAGAGAATTTTGAGGCCTACAAAAAATGTCCTCAAAATTTTTCCGTTAACTTAGAAACGTACAAGTTACAAAACTTTTAAATTTCATTGATCCAAGAACTAGTAAATTTTTCAATTCCTACTGCACCGCCTCTATCTCCCAACCGGCTAGAGATATGAAAAATTTCATAAGGACCTTTTTTGTAGCTCTCAAAATTCTCTAAAAAAAGTACTCACGCCCTTTCACCGTATCTTCAATATCTACCAAGATATGAATCATCAAAGTCTTCCCCGCGAATAATTCCCACTTCTAAAAAATTCAAACAAAAACTTTAAAAATTCCAGAGTACAATAGACCAGAGCCGGAGTACAAATCCCTCGTACTGCAATTGCATCGTGACTTGGACGAGCTAAAAGCCTCATTGCACACAAAGGATTACGACAACGCAATAAAAATACTGAAGAAAAACAAATTAAATCACACGGCCGCCAATTCGCATCCGTTTGCTCGCGGGTTCTACCGAATAATTTGCGACCTTATAACGGCCAACAACACGCATCTAGATGAAATAATTACCAGGACAGGTAATAATTATTTCAAGTTATCGGCGGATGGTACAACAGTTTCCATTAATTACGACGAGTAATTAACCTATTAATTAAAGGTGAGCAAATTAACGCCAAATTTAAGTGCCAATTTAAATAAAATTTGTTTTATTTTATACGGTTATCATTGATAAATATATATATAGATATATATAAAATATATATGAGTATATATATGGTCATTTTTTTTATATTTTTTATTAATGTAAGAGCTTTCAATAAATATATCATTTTTTTTACTTATCATTTTATAAGTTTTGTTCTTTTATTTATCTTTGAAGGCTTGTAATTTTTAAGTTATCAGAGATAATGGAAAAGTGATAAGGACCTTTTTTGTAGAGAATTTAATTTAGTACAAAAAAGTAATCAATGATTTTTTTTGTGCGACTGATATTTCACGAGTTATTTTGTGAGAAAGATAAAAAGTTTAAAAAATCGCGGGAAAAATAAATAAGGGAGTGATTTTGAATTTTGGTTTTAGCGATAAGTGATATATCTTTGGTACCATTGGAGATTGACGAAAAGTCAAAGAGACCTTTTTTGTAGATAATTTAAAGGGCTACAAAAAAGGTGTCTTGTGATTTTTATATATTTTTGATATTTAATGAGTTATTTTATTTTTAAGTTTTAAAAATCTAAATATCGCGCGGGAGGAGAAATTTATTTAATAAATATTTAAATGCCGGTATCTTTCAAACGCCTGAGATAAATTTAAAATGATAAGGGTCTTTTTTGTAGATTATTTAATTTTATGTAAAAAAGTATCAGTGACTTTTAATCGATAATAAATATTTAAAAAGTTACTGCGAGTTAAATAAATAAAAATATATTTTTTTATTTATTATTTTATTAATTATTAAACATTTTAACTGATGGTTTTTTTTGACACTGTTAAACTGAAAATTAATAAAATAATTAACAACCATAATTATTTTTTCAGTGTAATTAAAATAAATAATTATTTTTCGTAAATTAATAATCTTATAATTACAAACTTTTTAAATTAACTCATAAAATATCGATTGTACGTTGAAATTACTGATGACCTTTTTTGTAGCCCTTTAAATTTCCTACAAAAAAGTTCTCTATGACTTTCACCATAAAACCATAAATTACCCCGATAATCGTAATAAATTATTTAAAAATACAATCACACTTTTTTTAATCCCATTAATTTTAAATAAATAATTAATTACCCATTAAAAAAAATTATTAAAATCACTAATCACTTTTTTTTACATCCTTTGAATTATCTACTAAAAATATCTAAATAAATTTGTCCTATAAGAAAAATAAAAAATTAATTTTAAAAATTTATCATTTAAATTTTGCCGCTAAAATTTAAATCTAGTCTCCGTGATAATTAAACTTAATAATTACTCTAGCTCATTAAATATTAAAAATATCGAAAAATTTATAGAGACCTTTTTTGTCCAGCATTAAATTCTCTACAAAAAAGTCCTCATCACTTTTTACCCAAAATCAATATTTACTCCAATAATTAAATAAGTATATAATTAAGTGTTAATTTATTAAATAAATTGTGCATTAATCATTAATTAATAATTACATGTTAATAAATTAATTAAAAATATAGTCTATAATAAATAACTCTTTCATATTGATCATTAATCAATAAATGATTAATCAAATTCCGGTATGTCATCAAATGAATAACCGGGAATTTTTCTGTACGCCATTAATGCGACTCGTACATGATAAGCACCTGGTATGAACATTAATATACCGAGTATTATTATTGGCCACATGCGGTCACTGTACTGTAAAAAAAATAATTACACATCATTATTAATTACTTAATTAATAATTAATGATTAATTAACTATTTTACTTATTGATATTTTGTTTTTTAATGTTATCTCGCTAAATATTAACATGATGGCAAAATTGATAAGGACCTTTTTTGTAGAGGATTTGAAGCTCTACAAAAAAGGTCCTTATCATTTTTCACCTCCGAGTGATGGGTAATCAGATAATCGTAATTAAAGAATAAGTTGATTAATTATTACTTATTTTTAAAAAATGATTGATTTGTTTATTAATTAATTACTCGGTAATTATTAAGTATTTTTAAAAATTGATAAGGGCCTTTTTTGTAGAGAATTTAAAGCTCTACAAAAAAGGTCCTGATCATTTTTCACCTTCGAGTGAACGGTAATGAGATAATCGTAATTAAAGAATAAGTTAATTAATTTTTCTTTTTTCTCCCGAAATAATTAATTTGGTAATTAATTAATTACTCGGTACTTATTGAGTATTTTTAAAAATTGATAAGGACCTTTTTTGTAGAAAATTTAAAGCTCTACAAAAAAGGTCCTTATGACTTTTCACCTCCGAGTGATAGGTAATGAGATAATTGCAATTAAAGAATAAGTCAATTAATTTTTATTTTATTCTAGAAAAATAATTAATTTGTTTATTAATTAATTACTCGTTAATTATTGAGTATTTTGAAAAATTGATAAGGGCCTTTTTTGTAGAAAATTTGACGCTCTACAAAAAAGGTCTGATTACTTTTCCACGTATGTTCAATATTTAGCAAGTTAATCAATTAATTAGAAATTGAGATTGAAAAATTTATTTTATTACTATTCAATTAATTTGATAAATTAATTAATTAATTACCTTGGTATCAATATGACCGCTGACAATTAAACTACCGATAATTAACATGACTGAACCACCAATAAATAATAATGATGCCAAAGTAATTGCTTTCCATGGAATTTTAATCGGCGGTCTCGCGAACTAGAAAAATTGAATTTTTACTGTTTTAATTAATGAATTTATTATTACTAATTAATCAAGTACCTGGGAGTCAACGAATCCATTGTGGTCAGCCTCTGTCAATTGTGTGTAATCCACGTTGTCGTATTCACGGTAATTATTATTATTTATACTTAAATTACTCCAACTATTTATCAAATTTTTTCTTCTTGACATAATAAATTTATAAAAATTACCTGGGAACAAAAAAATTCATTAGTAATTAATAATTGATCATTTAGACACAGAGAAAAAATGATACTTTAGTTAAAAAAAAATTTTTTATTTTTATAATTTATCATTTTTTTGATTATTAATGATAAAGGAAACATCGATAGCATATTCGTGTTCCTGACTTAATTCCCTGTTGTTTGAGTACCCACATCACTATATTTTGACTAAAAAAAAATTAGTCATATATATGATCTATGAAATATATCAAAAATGACTTCTTTTAAAATATAGCGATGTGGGTACTCGTTTCACGCGGAATTTTATGAACTTTAGTAAAATCGTGTCTTCGTTCACTTAAAAAAATTACTGCCCTAAATTAAGTTGAAAAAAAATTTCATTATCATGATTATCGGTAAGTATTATTATGTATCAGTTATGAAGGCAAAATGAATAGCGTATTTGTGTTTCTGATGCAATTCCCTGTTGTTTGAGTACCCACATCACTATATTTTGACTAAAAAAAAAAATAGTCATATATATGATCTATGAAATTTATCAAAAATGACTTTTTTATAATATAGTGATGTGGGTACTCATTTGACGCAGAATTTCTTCAACTTCAACAATATGATAGTTTTAATTCCATAAAAAAATTTGTATTCTGATTTAACTCGAAAAAAAAAATTAATAATCATGAGTATCTGTAATTATTAGTACAAATCAAGTATGAAGATAAAATTAGTGACGTATTCGTGTTTCTGATGCAATTTCCTGTTGTTTAAGTACCCACATCACTATATTTTGACTAAAAAAAAAATTAGTCATATATATGATCTATGAAATTATCAACTTCAACAAAATCATACTTTTATATTTTTCTCTTAATTTTTACTCCTAATCAACAAAAAAAAAATAATTAACAGTTATGAGTATCTCAAATTTTTATTACATATCAATTGTAAAGGCGAGGTGAATAGCTTATTTGTGTTTATCACACAATTTCCTGTTGTTTGAGTACCCACAGTCATATATATGATCTATGAAATTTATCAAAAATGACTTTTTTATAATATAGTGATGTGGGTACTCATTTGACGCAGAATTTCTTCAACTTCAACAATATGATAGTTTTAATTCCTTAAAAAAATTTTTATTCTTAATCAACTGAAAAAAAAAATTTGATAATTATGATTATTGTTAATTGTTATTAAATTTCAATTTAAAAATCAAAATCAATAGCGTATTTGTGTTCCTGATGTGATTCTCTGTTGTTTGAGTACCCACATCACTATATTTTGACTCAAAAAAAAAATAAGTCATATATATGAGCTCTAAAAATATATGAAAAATGACTTTCTCATAGAATATGATTGTGGGTACTCATTTTAAGCGGAATTTTATCAACTTCAACAAAATCATACTTTTATATTTTTCTCTTAATTTTTACTCCTAATCAACAAAAAAAAAATAATTAACAGTTATGAGTATCTCAAATTTTTATTACATATCAATTGTAAAGGCGAAGTGAATAGCGTATTTGCGTTACTGACATAATTTCCTGTTGTTTGAGTACCCACATCACTATATTTTGACTAAAAAAATAATTAGTCATATATATGATCTATGAAATTTATCAAAAATGACTTTTTTTATAATATAGCGATGTGGGTACTCATTTTACGCGGAATTTTCTCAACTTCAACAATATTATACTTTCAATTCCATTAAAAAATTTTTATTCTTAATCAACTGGAAAAAAAATTTAATAATCATGATTACTGTTAATTTTCATTAAATTTCAATTCAAAAATTAAAATCAATAGTGCATTTGTCTTCTTGATGCAATTTCCTGTTGTTTGAGTACCCACATCACTATATTTTGACTGAAAAAAAAATTAGTCATATATATGATCTATGAAATTTATCAAAAATGAAATTTTAATTATCATTCCTTGTGGGTACTCATTTTACAGGAAATTTTATCACGAATTTTAATATTAGGGTGTCGTGGAAATAATTTTCAAATTCAAAAATTCAAATTATTTACAAGTTTTCGAATAATTTTTATTCTTCATATAAATAAAAATGAATATATATCCAGAGTATTAAATAAAACCTTGATATTTTTCATAAATTTAAAAAAAAAAATTTTTTTAGTGGCAATATTTGAATTATCATTTTTTAAAAATTGAATTTGAAAAAAAGAAAAAAACTTCGATATTTCTTTCAAGTTTAAAAATTGAAGTTCTTACCAAAGTTCTTATGACATCAGTGGCAGTAATAATGATAATAATAATTATTATTATTATTATTATAAAAATTACAAAAATATATAATTTGCATATACGTAACTAGAGTATTTATAATTCTAGTTATAATTGATAATCATAATATATAATATAAGAAATATAAAATCCAATAATTTAACCATGGAACGAAACTATGGATTTATTCAACTTCGTAATAAATAAACAAACGAGAAGTTGGCTGCGACCTACTTCCTGTACAACTGCATACAGTAAATACCGACGATACTCGATAGATCGATTCTCGTTTTGTATCTCTGTGATATCAGTCCTCTCAATACAAAGAGCGGGAAAATTCAAATTTTTCAAATTTAAATAACGGGATTTTATAGCCCAGGCTGTGTATGGAGGAAAATTTTATTAAAAAAGTATGGAATAAAATTAGTAAATTTATATCGTTAAGGGAAAACGCTATTGAAATTTTATAATTTCTACAATCTTGATATTAATTTAATTACTATTTATATTTTATAATTTTTATAATGTGGGTATGCAACTAAAATATAAACTGCGTTAGCAAACTTTACTATCTATTTAATAAATTTTATTATGTAGTATAGTAAATTTTACAAATAAATTTAGATTAATTTAACTCTATTACAATGGAATTTAATAAAATTTAATTTTTATTGGTTTTTAAACTTCTTATTATTGTTATTATTAATATGATTATTATTAACGACAAGTGTATTAGTGTCGGCGTAAATTTAAATATTTTAAAAATAATTAGACTGGGCCGGGATTCGAACCCTGATCTCCCGCGCGGGAATTCTGCCCTCAGTCTGCCGGCCCGACGTCTCTTTTGAACGACAGTCTCTGAACTTGTACTATAGATTTTTATAGGATGTCTCTAGCAATTGTTAATTAAATCTGTCTGCTTTAGAATAATTACAAACTGCACAGTAATTAGTAGTTGCTGTGTAATACTCAACACCATTCTATTGATCTGATTTACATAAATTACTATAGAGACAGTAACTTTTTTATATCGTCCAGTATTTGATAGATACTTTTAGTTAATTTTAATATTTTAACAGAACAAAAATAGTTTTATCGTATAATTAAAGGTATTACTCAACGTTAGTAATTATTGAATATTCTGTTAATAAGAATCGATATTCTATCAATAAAAAATACCAATAGAATAGTTAAATAAGTAGTAATGTAAGAATTTTCAAAAATAAACATTATTAATAAGTTTGTCGTAATCGCCCGCGTAAAATTCAAATATCTCAATAAATATCGCTCATATCAAAAAATTTACAATGACCTTTTTTGTAGCCCATTAAATTTCCTAAAAAAATTTTTTACAACTTTTTTCTCTAAAATAATAATTAACAGCTCTGCGATCTATAATTAAAAAACAATCTATTTTAAAATTCAAATTTCCCGCGAAAACTAAATTACCTACAAAATTCTAAAATTCACACAAATTTAAAACCCAACCCCTCTTTAGGCCCTTAAATTCTAATTTTCTATAATAATAACGCATAAAATTCATATTCAAACCCCGGGTAGAAATTTAAAAAAATATAATTACAATTTTAACCAAATTTTCAAAAATCAAATTTTAAATCTCAATAAATAAATAAATATATTATATATATTATTATCATTGTTAGTATAGTTAAGTATAGTTATTACTGTACTACTATTCTATTGATCTGATTTACATAAATTACTATAGATCTATGTAAATATAAATCTATATAAATGATTGTTAAGGCCATCTAGAAACGAAAATTTTGAAAAAAAAACCATTAGATTCCGACCATTATTACGAAAGTTTTGATCAAAAAACCATAAAAAGAGCGGTTTTTTTGAAAATTTAATATTTTTTGAACTATTGATAAAAAAAATCTCAAAATTTATTAGGAAGCCTCTTTCGAGGGCTACTAAAAAATACAAAAAAATTAAGAAAATCCGAAAAGACAATTTTTGAAACCGTCCGATTTGGCGTGGAATACCTCATATATATTTATTGAACCGGAAGTATTCGCAATTCATCGAAACTGAGTAAAAAAAGTTGGCCATATGTTTCTAAACATGAACGGTATCAGCGCCCTTGTAAATCCTAGCGGTGACTTTTGGAACTAATTTTTTTTTTTTTTTCATTTTCTTCGTCACTAACCAATCACTATTATATATACATATTTATATATATAACCCCAGTAATTTCCGTCTACTCAATCATTCACAACTGTCTATAGTCATATATTTCAAATTTTCATATATGACCGTGTACATAGTCATATATTTTGTTTTTTAATTGTAGATTATATTTATTGAACCGGAAGTATTCCCTATTCATCGAAACCGAGTAAAAAAAGTTGGCCATATGTTTCTAATCAGGAACAGTAACAGCGCCCTAGTAAATCCTAGCGGTGACTTTTAGAACTAAAAATTTTTTTTGCTGCTGCGTGCTCTTTCAGACACAAATAATTTATAATCGCGTGCTTATGATTACAAATAATAATAATAATAATAATAATAATAATAATAATAATAATAATAATAATAATAATAATAATAATAATAATAATAATAATAATCATTATTATTAATTTTCTAAATAATAATTAAAATAAGAATACAAATAAATAAAAAAGGACTGAATCCATGCGGACTAAAATTAAAATCGAACGAAATATATATCGATACTATAAATTTCGATTATTATTTAAAATTCTTATATATTTATATGAAGTCATAAATTTTCTCGACAGGCAACTAAAAAAGAAAAGAAAAAAAAGAAAAATTTATATAAATAAATTAATTCATATATTTTATATATACATACGAACATCTATATATACACACATATATATATAAATATCGATTTATTTAACATGTCATATATTTACTATCTCTAGTGGGGAGTTAATGCGACGCCTGCGTCAACTCATACATTTCACCCCTTTATACATATATACAATTCATCCCCATCTACACATATACATATATACGAATACATATATATTGAGTACAACAGAGAGTAAAATTTTGTTCAGTGCGGGCTCTGGGGGCGGCGAGGGCGGGTCGGCCTCCTCTAAATATTTCTTATATATATTTAATATATAAATATACATATATATTAAAATTACACCATCTAAATATTGATAAATACCTTAATATATGAACATTCATATATATTTAAAAAAAAAATTTTAATCTCAAGCTTGAAAAATTCTTTTTTTTTTCAATCATAAAATATATGAGTGATATTTTTATATTATTATTAATTATCAGTCATTATTAATAATAATAAGTGTGTAATTAACGAGTATTAATCGATAGTATTAATTAAAAATAAAAAATATATATAATTAATATTATTTTAATTAAGGGAGTGACGTAATAAATTAATTATTATTTTTATTAATAAAGGGAGTGAAGAAAAAATTTTTTTTTACTGGGTTATGACTTAAATTATTTTATTTTAATTATTATTATTAATTAAAAATTTTTTGAGCTAACCCGCGACCAAATCGTCCCCACCTCGCATCAGGTAATTATTATTTTTATTATTATTGTAATTAATTTCTTAATTAATTAATTAGAAAAAAAAATTAATTGAATTTTTAGAGGCAGTAAAATTAAAAAAAAAAATGAATGATAAAATTTAGACGACGTAATTGTAGAAAAAAAAAAAAAAATGAGTAGATATAATTTTAATGCGGAGTAATGTCGGAATATTGACAATAATTGTTGTTATTAAAAATTTATGATAATGGTAAAATTATTGAGAAGGAGCAAAAATATGAGAAAAGTGATAAGGACCTTTTTTGTAGAGAATTTAATTTAGTACAAAAAAGTAATCAATGATTTTTTTTGTGCGTCTGATATTTCACGAGTTATTTTGTGAGAAAGATAAAAAGTTTAAAAAATCGCGGGAAAAATAAATAAGGGAGTGATTTTGAATTTTGGTTTTAGCGATAAGTGATATATCTTTGGTACCATTGGAGATTGACGAAAAGTCATAGAGAACTTTTTTGTAGACAATTTAAAGGGCTACAAAAAAGGTATCTTGTGATTTTTATATATTTTTGATATTTAATGAGTTATTTTATTTTTAAGTTTTAAAAATCTAAATATCGCGCGGGAGGAGAAATTTATTTAATAAATATTTAAATGCCGGTATCTTTCAAACGCCTGAGATAAATTTAAAATGATAAGGGTCTTTTTTGTAGATTATTTAATTTTATGTAAAAAAGTATCAGTGACTTTTAATCGATAATAAATATTTAAAAAGTTACTGCGAGTTAAATAAATAAAAATATATTTTTTTATTTATTATTTTATTAATTATTAAATATTTTAACTGATGGTTTTTTTTGACACTGATAAACTGAAAATTAATAAAATAATTAACAACCATAATTATTTTTTCAGTGTAATTAAAATAATTAATTATTTTTCGTAAATTAATAATCTTATAATTACAAACTTTTTAAATTAACTCATAAAATATCGATTGTACGTTGAAATTACTGAGGACCTTTTTTGTAGCCCTTTAAATTTCCTACAAAAAAGGTCTCTATGACTTTCACCATAAAACCATAAATTACCCCGATAATCGCAATAAATTATTTAAAAATACAATCACACTTTTTTTAATCCCATTAATTTTAAATAAATAATTAATTACCCATTAAAAAAAATTATTAAAATCACTAATTACTTTTTTTTACATACTTTGAATTATCTACTAAAAATATCTAAATAAATTTATCCTATAAGAAAAATAAAAAATTAATTTCAAAAATTTATCATTTAAATTTTGCCGCTAAAATTTAAATCTAGTCTCCGTGATAATTAAACTTAATAATTACTCTAGCTCATTAAATATTGAAAATATCAAAAAATTGATAGAGACCTTTTTTGTCCAGCATCAAATTCTCTACAAAAAAGGTCCTTATCACTTTTTACCCAAAATCAATATCTACCTAATTATTTAACATTAACCTATTTTTTTAAATTTTATTTTCAACTAAACTGAAAGTGATTAATCAATTAATTTTTTTAAGAGTTATGGAGTGTCCTGGGCCAGTTGAAAGTGGCCGGAACTTTCGTCTACTCTCAGAAGAAGAGTTACCTCAGCTTCTAGAGTTCCTCAATGGCTACTTACCCGAGTCTCTTAAGGTAATTATCTCAAATTTAAAAAAAATTAAAAATTCCCGCGAATTTTAATTTTTTAAATTTTCGCGGGAAAATTTGAAAAATCTTTTTTTTTTTAAATTTATCGACTGCGGTTTTTTTATTGACGTTCTTTTCGTGCATGCAGTGAGAAATAAAAAAAAAAGAGAAATAACTTTACGTGCAGTGAAATTCAACCTTGACCGTAAACCTTTTGTCCTTAGCATGCAGTAGTTTAATAATCATTAATAAATTCACTATGAATAAATTTTATCGCCTGTTAAATTACAACTTAATATTTTATTTATTTATTATTTTTTTTTTCATAATTAAAAGAATTAAAAAAAAAGTATGAGTTGTTTTTTATATTTTATCGACTGATGATAATTTTTTTTTGCAGTTCCACCAGACAGTATTGACGTACATTAACAATAAAGTATGGGATTTTTATTTTTATGTCGCTAACGATTGGCCTGAGGTGCCAGTATGCTTACACTTTCCTGGTATGACACTATCGGTAAGATTTAAGTTATGTTTGACTTTACAGTTTAATTGTGCAGATAATTTCGTGAAGTTTGAGTACCCACATCGATATGTTTCGGCGACAAAAAAAAAATTTCGAAAAAAAAATTTTTTTAGAAATGGAATTCGGTTTTGGGATTTTTGAGTTTAGAAATCAATTTCTGGGGGACATTTTGTGAAGTTTAAGTACCCGGAGTGCGGGGTTTGGGGGAAGAAATTCTCAGTATGAAAAAATTAATTTTTATAATTTTTTGAAAAATTGAGAAATTAGATGATAAATTTTTTTATTGTAATATAGGGGTGTGGGTACTCGTTTTAAGTGAAATTTTGTTAGAAACAAGAATATTATACTCATTGCGCTCTAAATAATTTTTTAACGAAAAATAAATGTGTGTTCCACTTGATAGTAATTATTGTTGCCTCTACTGAACACAGAATGAAAAATGAACATGATTACTAAATTTGTCATCAAATTTCCGTTAATTTGAGTACCCACATCATTATATTCTGATAACATTAAAAATATGTTATTATTTTAATTACCAAAATTGATAAATTTTTAGATTTATTTAATATATCGATGTGGGTACTTATTTTACGCAGAATTTCATCAGTTTTTCGAATATTATAGCCTTCATTATGTTCAATGATCGGTATCGTAAAAAAATTCACTATTTACTAACAATGAGAGTAAATAATAATAATTTTTTATTCTAATAAATACCAAATAAAAAATGAACATTTTTATTGTATTAGTGACCAAATTTCCTGTAATTTAAATACCCACAACAATATATTTGAAAATCATGAAAAATTAATTGTTGTCAACTATTAATAATTAATTAAATTCATTAATTTTAATATATCGATGTGAGTACTCATTCTACGCTGAATTTCATCAATGTTTCAAATATCATAGCCTTAATTTTATAAAATAATATTAAGAAAAAAAAATTTCACTATTTACCGAGAATGAGACTAAATAATAATAATTTTTCATTCTCATTAATAAAAAAAAAAGATTACTACCGTAGCATTTGTGACAAAATTTGCTTTAATTTGAGTACCCACATCAATATATTTAAAAAAATGAAAAATGCCTAATTGTTGCAAACAATCAATAATTAATTAAACTAATTAATTTTAACAATTTTTTAATATATCGTTGTGGGTACTCATTTTACGCAGAATTTTACCAGCCTTTCGAATATCATAGCCTTCATAATGTACAATGATCGGTATCGAAAAAAAATTCACTATTTACTAACAATGAGAGTAAATAATAATAATTTTTCATTCTAATAAACACCAAATAAAAAATGAACATTCCTATTACATAAGTGACCAAATTCCCTGTAATTTGAGTACCCACATCAATATATTAAAAAAAATAAAAATTACCTAATTGTTGCAAACAATTAATAATTAATTAAACTAATTAATTTTGACAATTTTTTAATATATCGCTGTGGGTACTCATTTTACGCAGAATTTTGTGAACTTTAAGAATATCGTATTTATGATGATGTAAAAAAATTTCCGGAAGAATAAATTTGAAAAAATATGATTTCAGCCTCACGGTTTACTGTACGAGAGTTTTGGCGTTTATTGTCCAACAGATAAATTAGATAATTTATCACTATTACGTGATGAAGACATACTCATTGATTGGACAAAGCCATTATATATAAATTTCATTCATTGTGATATTGCTGATGAATTATTTCGTCTTTACAACGATATTGGTACAATTGAACGTGTATTGGGCGACGTATGGGCGTACAAAAAATTTGACAGTGAAGACAATGACGATGAATCGACGTCTTTAATGAATGAATCTGATGAAAAATTAGATAATCAACAGGAACTTAAACAATCGGATGAACAAACAGATATTGTTGAAGTATTGCCATTGAATAGTGAACACGCTGAAGGAATACACGAATTATATCCGGCCAATGATATGGAATGTCATGAATTATTTCTCAGGCTTATTAGAATCCTTCCAGCAGGTGGCGTTTTTGTAAACAATATTCTCGCTGCTTGGATGATACAATCTTATTATGGTGCTATGTTTTCCATGCAAACTAAACCGGAATATCGGCGTAAGGGTTACGGTACACGATTAGCGAGGTGTGTAAACTTTTTATTTTTTTTTACTGAAACAATAAAATTTTTTTTTTTTTTTTTTTTTTTTACCAATAATCGATAGTACAGTCGATTTTGTGAGGAAATTTCCGCTCATTTGAGTACCCACATCAATAGTTTTTGTCATAGTTGACCGGAAGTACAATGATGCGGTTGTTCGAAACAATAAAAATAGTGTTATAAATTTTTTATTTGAATATATTATTGTGGGTACTCATTCTACGCAGGATTTCTTACTGAAGACGACAAGAATAATTGACAAATAAAAAAAAAAGTTTTTTGAATTTTGAAAAAATTTTCTTTGTTCATCAAATTTAAAAATCTAATGATGAGTCGATTCGTATTTCTGAGAAGATTTCCATTAGTTTGAGTACCCACATCATGATATTTGGAGAAAATCAATCGGAAGTTCTAAATACCGATTTTTGAAAATTGTCGAAAGTGACCAGAAAACATGAAATTGTAATGTAGTCTTGTTGGTACTCATTTTACGGGAAATTTTGTCTACTATTCGAAAATCCTAGTGATTTTTGAAAATATTATTTTACTTGGCCGCTATAGCGAGAATCAATGAGATCGTTTATTTTTTTAGGTTTCTAACAAAAGTAGTATCCGATCGCGGTTACATTCCGTTCGTAGTAATACGTCCAGAAAACGAAGCTAGTCAAAGTTTATACAAAAAATTAGGCTTCCATAAGTTATATCAAACGGTAAGAGCGACAATGACTCCACATGGATGGGAAGAAGAGGCGGTGGGAATAGTCGAAGAACTGGACCAAGTACAAAAAAATGATAGTGATTGTGAAAAATTTGATAATATTGTACGTAAATTGAGAATCGAAGAGCGTGTTATTGATGCATTTACTAGTGAAAATGACGAACAAACTGTTGTACCGACTGTTGGTCAAGACGATGATGACAACACGATACTCGATACGTCTGAGTCACCCAAAGATGACGATGATAATGAATTAGAAGGTGAAAATGGTTATGGAAAATGTCACGATGAAATTCTTGAACCGATTGATGAAAATGTTGAAGATAAAATTACGGATGAATGTGATAGTGGTTAAAATAACTTTTTTTTTATTTTAAATGATGAAAAATCTTCAAACTTCTTTACCGACGTCAAAATCTGCTTTACTGACTTCAAAATCTGCTTTACCAATTTTTTGAAATCTGCTTTATCGGTAATAGAAAAAAATCACCAGACAATTTTGATTACCGATAGTTCGATCTGCTTTCACTTGTCCCACAAACCTGCTTTTTTTTTTACAGAAATCTGCTTTCGTCTTACCAACGGATTTTTTTTCCATTTTATTAAAACTACTAAATATTTTTATAAAAAAAAAAACTAAAAGTAATTTGTAAAAAAAAAATAATAATAATAAAGAATTTTTGGGGATTTGATAACTATATCGACAGAACGTAGGGAATTTTTTTATATATAGATATAAAGAAGTAAAGAATAAATATAAAATAATAAAAATTAAATTACAGATAATTTTTTTACTTGAGTAATTAGTTTAAATTTTTTAAATAAAAAAATTCTGTTTTACCGGCCGTAAGTTCTGTTTTATCGGCACTTCTTTATTATCAAGTATTGATTTAAGTACAAAAATTATTTAAGGAATCTGTTGTACCGCTGGATTCTATTAAAAATAATCAAAATTTACATTACGTATATTTTAGCTCTGTCGGTACAAATAATAGTTTTTTTAACTTGAAAATTTGGAAAAATTTTAATTACTTATTTTGTGCTCATGACGAACATTTTGAAAAATTATCGCTACTTTACCGACGCGTCTTTTTTATCGACAGTAGTTAATTTTTTTGTTCATAAAAAAAATTGATTTCATTATTTTCAGCCAATCGGTTATTTTTGATTGGCATCAAAATTTTTTTTTTACTGACACGGGATAATTTTTAGTAAATTTCAAGTTAATTGAAAAGAATACAAAAATTTACTGGAATTAATATAAAAATAACTCAAAAAAATTACGATTTGTTTTATCGAAACTCAAATCTACTGTACCGGCATATTAATTAACTAATTTTCTAATTAAAATCTTGCCGCGTTTTTAAAAGAATAATTTTTTAAATTTAAATAATTCTTATATTTAATTTGTAATTTTTTATCGGCGTTCTACGCTACCGGCAACAAGAATCTGTTTTACCGACACTGCAAATTATATTATTTTTTATTGTTTTTTATAATTATATTTTTATCAATAAATGTTTTATCAGTATTGTCTGCATTACCGGCCGCCTGTTTTACCGACTGTCGATTTTTTTATTATCACGAGATTCTGGTACAATTAAATAGTAAAATTGATCTCATATCATATTTTTTATTTTAATAAATAGGATAATAAAAAAAAATTGAAAGTAAATAGCGTAATTTTTTTTTTTACTTTATCAGAATCTCAATAATTTATTTGTCTCACGCGCAAATTTCTAACTATTAAATTTTTATTGTATTTTTTATTTTCAATTCAATTGACCCGGGGGCCAGCTGTGATACATTTATCCAATCTACTTAATGTTCTTGATAAATAATAATTATGAAAATAAATAATTTAAAAAAATAATAATAAAGTTAAAAAGAATAAATTACAAAATACGTAGACAACAAAGTAAAATAAAAAAAAACATGACATTTTTCTAGTGTACTCATAAATAAATTTTCAAATAAATATTATTAATGAAGCTTTAGTAATTTTTTTTTTAATATTAATTATTAATTACTATCATTTTTTTTTATTTTGGTGATTAAAATCATGTAAGATAAATATATGTTATGGGAGTTTAAATATTTTAATTTTTTACAAGTCACAAAAAAATCATAATTACGTTAATTGGCTGGAATTTTAACCTCTAGTTAAGTTAAAAAAAAAATGACCACTTTCAGTAAATTTGTGATAAAATTTCCTTTAAATTGAGTACCCACAACATTATATTCAAAAATTACTAAAATTCGTTAATTAATGTAATTAATTACAGTAATTAATTTTGTCATTTTTTAAACATAGTGTTGTGGGTACTCATTCTACGGGAATTTCTATGAATTTTTCGTATATCAAAGACATTTTCTCGAAAAAAAGTAAATGGTCAGAAAATTCAAATAATTATGAACAATTACAGTAAATAATTAAAATTTCTTGTTCCAGTTGATTCATATTTCAAACTTAATATCTTCCGTGAATTCGTGACCGAGTTTCCTTCAGTTTGAGTACCCACATCACTATATTTTGAAATGTCAAAAATATGTAATTATTTTGAGTAATTAAAGTAATGAATTTTGATATTTTCTAAATATAGTGTTGTGGGTATTCATTTTACCCAGAATTTCATGGAGTTTAATAATATCACACTCGTTTATTTTTACATACAAATTTCATTGAAAAAAATTAAATTATTGTAATTGCGCTGATTAATATTAAGTTTTATTGGCATGCAGTAAAAACTAATCATTTTCTTAGAATTTCCGTTGAAATTCCCTCTGATTTCGGACCCACATCGATATATTTAGATAACTTTGAAAGTAAGTAATTTTTGAAAAATAAAAAAAAAATTAATTTTGAAATTTTTTAAGTACTCTAATGTGGGTACTCATTTAACTCAGAATTTAATTAGCATTTTCATGAATTATGTCATTAATTTTTACAATAAATTTAAGATCAAAAAAAAATTTTACTGCAAATTAAACTTGGAATTAAAAATAAAATACAAGTAATTAAAAAACGTCATAGGAAGCCATTGTAAGGAAATTTGATTTCCTACAACTTTTGTGTCTTATAAAAATTCTGTAAAACCCTTTTTTTCAAAGTTACAGTCCCGCCAAAATTTGACCGCGAATTTTAAAAATTTTCCCATCGATTCCTCTTTCCTTCAAATCATTTTATCTCTGCTCCTATCAATCCTAGCCTATTTTACCCCCTTACCAATCTTGTAGCTCTTCAAATTTCCTTTCCAATGAACCCCCATAACATATATTTATCTCTCATAGTTGCTGAGAAAAATGTAAATTTTCTTTGATCATTTTCCGAGTGTAAATGAAATAAAAAAAAATTAATTTGAAATTAAAATAAATAAAAAATTCCTCCCAGAACGCGTCAATTAGTGCATATAATTACTTATTACCAATAATTAATAAATTAATTACCAAAAGCTTCCACTTGTTATTAAAAATAAATAAAAAAAATAATAATAGAGCAAATAAATTTTAAATTGCGTTAGTGGCCTAATTAAATTAAATAAAATATTTTAAAAATCAATTAATTATATAATTAAATTTTTCAATTGATATATTAATGAATAAAAACAAATTCAATTAATTTATTTAATTAATTAATAAATTATTAAAATCACTATAAAAATTTTTACACACTTGCAATTTATCGCTTTATTTTTTTTTTATTTAAATTAATTAAATTAATTAATTAAAAATTGTAAAAATTAAAATTTGAATAAAAATGAAATGTATTTTTGTTCGTATTAATTAGGTGGATAATTATAATTGTAATTGTAATTTATTAATTTAATTAAAATAAATAAAAAATAAAATTTATTTAATTTGAGTTTTTTATTTTTCACGGAAATGCTGATAACGAGGTAAGAATGGGAGATAGAGGAAAAGTGAAAGAGAGCTTTTTTGTGGAGCGGAAAATTTCCTGTAAGAAAGGTTATGATGAATTTTAGTGAAAAATTGATATTTTAAGCTCTAGAAGAGTTTGAAGGTGTAGAGTTTATTTTATTTTGGATCGTTGCCAGAAAATTGGGTTAGTATTTTTTAAACTTCGAATATCTCTGTAAATATCGGGAATATCACAAAATGCATGAGGACCTTGTTTGTAGCCCTTTAAATTTTCTACAAAAAAGTTCTCTGTACTTTTTTTCCAAATTTAATATTTCAGGCTCTAGAAGATTTTGAACTTTTAAAGAATGATAAAAATAATGAAGGTCAAAAAATTGGATCAGTATTTTTTTAAACTATCAATATCTTTGTAAATATCAGGAATATCACAAAATTTATGAGGACCTTTTTTGTAGCCCTTTAGATTTTCTACAAATTAGTTCTTGATGATTTTCTTCCAAGTCTCATATTTTAAGCTCTAGAAGATTTTAAACTTTTTTGAACAATCAAAATTAGGACCTTGTCAAAAAATTGAGTTAGTATTTTTTAAATTTCGACTATCTTCGTAAATATCAAAAATATCAAAAAACTTATGAGGTACTTTTTTGTAGGCCTTTAAATTTTCTATAAGAAAGTTCTCTATACTTTGTTTCTATATGTCGTAGTTTGAGTTCTATAAGATTTTAAACTTTTATAATCAATCAAAATTAGAACTATGTCAAAAAATCAGAGTAGTAATTTTTTAAACTCTAAATATCTTTGTAAATATCAAAAATATCGAAAAACTCATGAGGACCTTTTTTGTAGCCCTTTAAATTTCCTAGAAAAAAGTTCCCCATACTTTTTTTCCAAATCTCATATTTTAAGCTCTACAAGATTTTAAACTTTTATAATCAATCAAAATTAGAACTGTCAAAAAATCACTAGTACTTTTTAAACTCCAAATATCTTCATAAATATCAAAAATATCGACAAACTCACAGAATCCTTTTTTGTAGCCCTTTAAATTTCCTACAAAAAAGTCTCCCATGATTTTCTCCATAAAATCAATATTTCCATCTCTAAAACCTTTTGAAGCTTTACCATAAAATATAATGAAAAAAAATCGTTTTTCATTTAAACAATTCCATTTAAAATTTCAATTATTTAAAAAAAAATTCAAACCCGCAATAAATTCTAGTCTTCTAAAAAATTATCTATCCAATTACAGAAACAAAATCAAAAAAACAATAATTAAAATTCAAAAAAAAATTTCTGTTTTTTTAAAAGTTCACGTTCAATTAAAAAAAAAAAAACAAGAAAAACAAAACAATTAACTCAAACAAACAATTAAATACCCATCAAATAATAACAATCAATACCAAATAAAAAAAAAAAAAAAAAACAATAACAACCTTCAATTCGTATAATTTCGTTAAAATTCGATAGTACTCGTACATATTCGGAAATATTAACAAAACTTACTATAGATTAATATACCCACTCATATATATATATATATATATATACATATACACATACATACATGCATACAAACATACATACATATATCCATGTATATATATATATATATATATATATATATATATATATATATATATATATATATATACTAAAACTTATACTAAAATATGAGGATAGTAGTGGGGGTATAGAAGCACGTTCGGGTTTGGACTAGCAGACTAGTGAGTAGTAAACTCTTCAGTATCTCGCTTGGCAGCGTTAGAGTTAACGTTCGTGCCCGTGCTCGCGCGCATTAATTTAAAAAAATAATTTAACCGACTCTCTTTATCACATTCTAAAATATTCTGTCTCTATCAGTGCCTAGTGTGTGTCGTTTACTTTCTATCTCTCTTCTCTAAAGTGACGTCACATAATTAGAGTAAATACAAAGTAGTTCTGATGGGACAGTGGCGTGCGCGTTATCGTTATTCATTTTATTAACAAAACATATTTTATTTTTTACTAAAAAAAAAAAAAAAAAAAAAAAAAAAAAAAAAAAAAAAATTGTTTTTTTTTTATTTTTAAATTAATTTATTAATAATTTTAATTAATTATTAATAAGTGATAAGTGCAGTGTAATTAAACTTTAGTTAATTAAAAAAATTATTTTTTTTTGAAAATTAATTATTGATAATTAATTACTAATGATTGTGAAAAATAATTGTGATTTTTATTTATTGCAATGGATAAAATAGAGGTGAGTTTTTAAAAAAAATTTTTTTTTTTATATATTTATATATATATGTATATATATATATATATGTATATATTTATATATAAATTGATTAAATGATATTTAGATTGAATTTTCGGATGGCTTTGTCTTACACGTCGACGAGCGGGAGAGGGGGCGACAAAATATATATTTAGAGGGTGGGGGTAAGGGGGGTGGGGGCGGGAACGAGAGCGGGTTTAAAAGTATCTAGCTCGTTTGCACTCGCGCGCATTGTGAGTACGTGGGTAAGAGAAAGAGGGAGAGAATTTGGTTTATGTGTGAGTGCGTGCGCAGGTGAAGAGGAGGCTGGGGGGAGGGGGTAGAAGAGTGGGGATAATTGAATTTTTTTTTATATTTGAATATTTGAATTTTTGTTGTTGTTATTAATTATTATTGATTTTTTTTTAAATAAAAAGTATTATTGGGAAATTTTAAACAAATTTAGGAAATTTATGTAGAGTATTAATTTAATTATTGTTAATTAATTAGTGAAATTAGAAAAATAAAATTTTTTTGAGAATAGGAAAATTGAGGAATTTTTGGAGTAGACGAAGGGAAGACGAGTAAAATGAGTACCCACATGACTATGATGAGAAAATTTTGTAATTTGATGGGGTAATTGTTAATTACATGTGGGGAATAATTAGTTATTTTTTAGAAATTAAATACAGGGATGTGGGTACTTGAATGAGAGGGAATTTTGTGAGGAAGATGGTTTGAGTGGTTTGTTTTTATTTTAGAGGAATTTAAAAATAAGCCATTGGAGTCGAATTACGGAAGCTATGGAGAGTAAGAGATTATTGATTATTTTTGATAAATTTTTTGGTTTCTTAATCTGATGATTGGATTGAAGGAAATTTTATGATAAAGATGAGAGATTTTTTTATTTTTTTTTACTGCGAAAAATTGGTATTTAGATGGCTAATTATTTTTAGTTTAATGATTAAAAGTTTAAGTGACGTTGGTTGGAAAGTTGATGAAGAGACGCGTGGAATGAGTACCGACAAGGCTAGATTTCGAGGGGGGAGTGATTGCTTAACTTGATTGTTAATTAATTGTCTATTGAACAGCTTCTTGTTATTTGGGGACTATCGGTTAAAATATATTGATGCGAGTACTCATTTTACTCGCGCTCACATCCTCGGACCATAAAATTTACACTTTTTAAAAAAAAAATTAATTTGTTTACAAAAAATATTTTTGCAACATTATTTTAGTCACGGAAATATATCGATGTGGGAACTCAAGCAAGAGGAAATTTCTTAGAAAAATTAATTACACCAGTCAGCATTCTAGTAAATTTAAAAAAAAAATGATTATTATAATTATTTTTGAGAAAATATTTTTTTCGACAAAAATAAATTTGATATCTGAGTCACTGATGAAATAACGAGTAAAACGAGTACCCACAACGTTATGTTGTGATATCATGTTTGTTATAAAATTCATATGTTAACTCATTGTTTACAATTCGCGGTTCAGTACTTTGGTAGCTCTTGTTTTAAATATATCGATGTGGGTACTCATTTTACTCGCAATGATCTCCTCTGTCACTTGAAAATATTTTTTTTTTATAAAAAAAATGAGTTTGTTAAAAATAATTATAATTAATACCTTCTACTTATTTTTTTTTCTCATTTTTTTTTTTCCAAAAAATAATTATCATTTTTCCAAAGTTCATTAAATTCCCCATTGAATGAGTACCCACAACCCTATACTCCGACCATAAATAATTACTCTTCTCCATTTGTCAATTAATTATTTATAACAACCGCCATTTTATATCAATTATTTTTCCATAAAAATATATCGATGTCGCAACTCAAACTTCCGTGAATTCTCGCAACAATCCAATGCAAGCATTCGCTTTACAAAAAAAAATACTTTTTTTAAAATAACAATCATTTAATTAACATGTTAACTCATTGTTTATAATTCACGGTTTAGTACTTCGATATAGATCTTATTTAAAATATATCGATGTGGGTACTCATTTTACTCGATATTGTTTCCTCTATCACTTAAAAATATTTTTTTATTAAAAAAAAAAAGTTCATTTTGTAAAAATAAATTTATTTATTACTATTGATAATTTAATAAAAAAAAAGTTATAATTTATTTAGATGATCAATGTATATATATATACATATATATATACTTATCAACTCTCACCAACTTGTGATTGTATTCGTTCTAGACCCACGGACTTGTAATAATAATAATATACTCATACATTTCCTTCCTTTATATATGTATATACATATATATATATATGAAGTGGGGATGGAGTTTAGTCTCACGAGAGATCAAACACGAGCATGCAAGTAATTTTATTTTTATCATTTTTTTGTGGACTTTACATATAAATACGTTGTGATAAATTTAAAATTTTCATTAATTTAAAATTTGATTGGTAATAACTTATAAAATATATATGATAAATATATATAATATATGATCGTTGGAAAGGAAATTTAATAAGCTATAAATTATGTCTCTTAAAAAAACTCAAAAAAATCAATAGTTTTAAAGTTATAACGTTTTAAACCTTTTTAAATTACTTTCATATAACAATTTTTTTAAAAAGCTTCAAACGGTCGTATCTTTGAAACTATTGATTTTATGACAATTTGCAAAGACACAAAAGTTGTAGAGCGGAAAATTTCCTGTCCGATTACGGCCCAGTCTACTTTTCAAAAAATTTTTTTTACTTTAGTTTAAAGAATTAATTTTTTAAACCAATTAAAGTTTTAATTTTTATTATTCGATTATTTTAAGGAGTAATTGAAATAAATTCATGTTGTTGGTGGTCATTGGAAAGGGGATTAAATTTCCTACAATTTTTGTTTGGAAAATTTTTTTCTAAAACCGTTTGTTTAAAAGTTAGAGGCCTTAGAAGAGGTTTTTAAAAATGAACAATAAATCTGTCTAGTTTTTATCTTCAAACGCTTGTATTTAAAAAACTATCGGCTTAACGATAATTTTCATAGACATTAAAGTTGTAGAGAATTAAATTACCTCTCTAATGACCACCTTTGAAGTCTCATTATTTTTACTACACACTGAGATATATTCAATTTAAAATTAATTGTTTTCTTTTCCTTTGATTTTCATTCTTCATTTTATTATTTTTTAAAATAAATATTAATAATAATAATTATCGAGTTAAAGAAAAAATAATTTTCACTCAAATGAAAAAAAAAAATATATAAAATTTATTTTTAACATACGCCGGGTGGGTTGGAGAGAGGGGAAAGTAATAGGGGGTGGAGCTGAGCGAGGGAGAAAAAAAATTAACGAGGGTGAGGGTTGACATGAAAAAAAAAAATAAAATAAAATGAAATGTAACATTCGCTACAAAAATAATGAAAAATTTTTTCAACATTTTAATTATCTATTATCATGATTTATTACGATCATAATTTTTATAAAAAAAAAATTGATACTTTTTAAACTTCAGATTTCATCATAAATATTTTACATAAATTCGAAGCATGGCAGGGTTTCAAAAAGGAAATTTAATTCTCTATAATTTTGGTCCTCATACATTTTTTTTAAACTCAATAGCTTACGAGATGCAATCATTTGAACAATTTTAGAAATATTGGGGGTTTAAAATGAATTTAAATCGTTTAAAAGCCTGTAGCTTTTGAAAAATTGATGTTAGCAAAATTTTTAAAGAGACAAGAATTATAGCCCTTTAAATTTCCAATCCGATGATATACTATGACTTATATTTACTTTATAAATTTGATAAATTATAAGTATTTGAAGTCGATTTAAAAGTTTTGATGTCGAATTTATTTCTCAATTATTATTTAAATAAAATTATTCATCAACAACAAAAATAATAATAATTACAGTAAAAACAACGATATATAGCAATAATTACAGCAATAACATGAACGAGAACAACATGAACAACAATAACAACAACAATGATAGTAACAATAACAAAAACATAAACAACGACTAAAACTACGGCATCAACAACAACAACAACAACATGAACAATAATAACAGCAACAAGATAAACAACAACAATAATTACAGTAACAATAGTAACAACAAAAACATGAACGAGATAACGAGAACAAGATAAACAACACAAACCTGAACAACAACGACAGAAAAAATGGCAACTACAACAAAAACAACAGCAACCACAACAGAAACAACGGTAACTACAACAAAAACATGAACAACAGCAACGACAGAAACAATGGCAATTACAGCAACAACAAAAACATGAACTATAACAACAACAACAACAACAACAACAACAACAACAGAATCAAAGTAAACAACAACAACAACAACAACAAAAACAAAAACAGTAACAACAGAAACAACGGCAACTACAACAAAAACAACCACAACAACAACAACTACAACAACAAAAACAACCACAACAACAAAAACAACCACAACAACAACAACAACGGCAACTACAACAACAAAAACACGAACAACAACAACAGAATCAAAGTAAACAACAACAACAACATAAACAACAACGAAAAAAAAACAGTAATAACAGAAACAACGGCAGCTACAACAAAAACACGAACAACAACAACCAAAACATGGACCATAATAACAACGTCAACTACAACAGCAACATAAACAACAACAAAAACAGTAACGACAGGAACAATGGCAACTACAACAACAACAACACAAACAACAACAAAAACATGGACCATAACAACAACAACATCAGAAACAACATCAACTACAACAACAACAAAAACTGTAACAACAGAAGCAACGGCAACTACAACAAGAACAACGAAAACACGAACAACAACAACAACAGAAACAACGACAACACCATCAGCAGCAGCAACACGAACATAAACTGCAAAAACAACAATAATAATACTAATATCCAGTAATAGACAATATTAATAATAAAAATAATAATAATAATGAACAATTGGTAAATTATAAAATTAGCATTAATTGATAAATAAATCAATATCATAAATGCGTAATTACTATTAATGTTTTTGCATTCACTTAAATATAAATATATATATCTGTATATATTTTCATGTACATAAATTTATGTATGAGCAAGCAAAAGAGAATTAAATGAATACATTTTATATGCTTGTGTGTTTAGTTATATACATACATGTATGTACGTATATGGATGAGTATATAAACGAGTTTGAGTATACAAATAAAAGTTAAATATCTGTTGCAATATTTTTATTTATTTAAGTCTTTAAAGTTATTTATTTATTTAAATGAATTTTTAAAAAATAAATTACATTAATTTGTTTATGTTTACTTATATTCTATTTAATTATGAAAAAAAATAGTTTTTAAAAATCAAAGTATTTTAATTAAAGTAATAATTTAATTTATTTTGTGACTAATTTGACTGGAAATTTTTTTGAATTTGAAAAATATATTTTTAGAACTTAGTAATGATTATTATTATTATTATTATTACAAAGTTTAAATTGCTGATATCTCGGAAAATATATAAGATAAATATATGTTATGGTATATCATTGAAAAGGTAATTCAATTTCCTACAATTCAAGTCTCATTGAAAAATTCAAAAAAACCATTTTTTTAAAAGTTACCGGGTTTTAAACAATTTAAACACTTTTTCGACATTTTATAGCTTAAAAACTCTTCAAACGGCTGTATCTTTAAATCTATCGGTTATTAAATATTTTTTCTAAGGACCAAAGTTCTAGATCATCAAATTTCCTTTCCAAAGACCTCTGATGATCCAAGAATATCTCAAAATTTTAAATTAAAAAAATAAAATTATTTTTCAATCTCCAAATTTTTCATCAATAAATAAATAATCTCAGGTTGTAATTAAAAAAAACCATATAATTAATATTTATACCCCAGTAAATTTAATTTTCTACAACTTTAGTCTCTTAAAAAAAAACCATAAAATAATAAACTAAAAAGTTACAGTCCCTCAAAAATCTACTCCGCGAATTTTATTTATTTTCCATCGATCCCTCCTCCCTTAAATCCTCTCTATCTCCCTTCCTATCAATCCTAGCCGATTTTGTCCCCTTACAAATCTTGTAGCTCTTTAAATTTCCTTTCCAAAACCCTCCCATAACATATATTTATCTCTCATACTTTTCTCATAATTTTGAAAAATTCCTTTGACTCAAATTAGAAATTCAATATTACACAGTAATAACATTCCAATGTTATTACTGCGCTATCATATAATTACGCCTTTAAATTATTTATAATATATATACATATATATGTACATATTTATATATATTAGTGTTATTTTAAATGTTATCGCGTCATATAATATCAAGTTACAGTTAAAATAAATGTAAAAATGGAAATTGAATTTTAATTGGAGCAAAAAATTTAAAAAATGAAAATATATATAAATATATATGTATATATTTTCATAAAAAATTAGTAAATATATAAAGGATAAAAGGAAAATTGTTTTATTGTTGAAATAGCCTTGAGATGGTTACTCGGGTACGAGAGAAAAGAGAGAATCTGGTAAAGCCAATGAGTGAATAAAGATAGAATATATATATATATAAATATATATAGATATATGGCAAAGTATAAGACAAAGAAAGAAGAGGAGCAAGAGGAATGAAATGAAATAATAAATATAAATGTTTGGATGTAAGAGAGTGAAAAAGATAACGAGTGTCTTGTTTTCTTTACTGGAGTGAGCGAGAGAGGAAGGGGTAGAGTAGGGGAAGATTTGGGTGGGAGAGAGAAGGAAGGAGAGTGGGGGAGGGATGGAGGGAGATAAAAAATTTGGTAAGTCATAAAATTAATAAGAATAAAAGAGAGAGAGCTGACGGTAAAAAACGTAGAAAAAATAATAATAGTGAGGTAGGAGAGGGGGTGGGAGGGGGGGGGGGGGTGAACGGTTATAATATAGAGGGGATTTGAACTTAACATGAAGATGAGAAAGATAGATGTATTTAAGACGTGTTTATATATATAATTTTTTTATGAGAGAGAGAGTACTTACATGATTTAATTGTTAGTTTTTTTTTTATTTTGAAATTTAATATTTTTAAAGATTTTTAATTATGATAATAATTATTATTATTATTATTACTAATAATAACTATAACGATAATAATAACATTAATAATAATAATAATATTAATAACGTTCGATAACTTAATTATTATTATTATTATTATTATTATTATTATTATTATTATTATTATTATTATTATTATTATTATTATTATTATTACTATTATGATTATTATTATTGTTAATGTTATTAGTATCAATATTGTTATTATTAGCAATACTAACAATAATAATACTAATAATAATAATAATCACCACAACTATTATTGTTAACACTACTGTTATTATTAGTATTATTACTATTATTATTATTGTTATTATTAATATTAACAGTGACGATAGTGACAATATTATTATTATTATTATTGTTATTATTATTATTATCGTTATTGTTAAGATTTGTAATAATAACAATAATAATAGTAGTAATAACAATAATAATAATAATAATAATAATAATAATAATAACAGTAGTGTTATTAATAATAATTCCGGTGATTATTATTATTATTACTATTATTATTGTTATTATTACTAATAATAACTATAACGATAATAATAACATTAACAATAATAATAATATTAATAACATTCGATAACTTTATTATTATTATTATTATTAATATTATGTTTATTATTATTGTTAATGTTATTATTATCAATATTGTTATTATTAGCAATAGTAACAATAATAATACTAACAATAATAATAATCACCACAACTATTATTATTAACACTACTGTTATTATTAGTATTATTACTATTATTATTATTGTTATTACTAATATTAACAGTGACGATAGTGACAATAATATTATTATTATTATCGTTATTGTTAAAATTTGTAATAATAACAATATTAATATTAATAATAGTAGTAATAATAATAATAATAATAATAATAATAATAATAATAATAATAATAATAATAATAATAATAATAACAGTAGTGTTATTAATAATAATTCCAGTGATTATTATTATTACTATTATTATTGTTACATTGTTAATAATAACAATATCGATAATAATAACATTAATAATAATAATGACAATAACTATAATAATAATAATCATCATCACTATTATTATTATTATTATTATTATTTTTTTAATGAAAAAAAAAAAAAGAATTATTATTATTATTGGTATTAATAATAAAATTCGAGATTTATGATAAACGTTAATTTTAATAATAATGATTATTAATTCTATTGATTATTATTATTATTATTATTCATTAGATTACGAATTTTATGTTGAATTTTTTTATCAAAATTAGAAAAGGATTAATAAAAAAATACTATTTATAACGTCTGTAAATATGAATAATAATAATATTATAATTATTATTAATTTAAAAAAGTTATAGTTATCTATAAATGTCCATACTTTCTAATAGTATAAAAAGTATAGCTGAAAATGATAAAAATAAATATATACAATATAGTAGTAATATTCATAATTAAGATAGTTTACTATTATTATTATTAAAATTATTAATGGCAATAATTATCTATAATATAGATATCATTGAATGTAAAACATAATAAATTGTAGTAAAGAATAATAATTTTTATTTTTTAATTATAATTATAGATTATTATTTACTATCGTATATTTTTTTTTTTTAATGTAAATATACATATATTCTGTTATTATGACTTAAAAATATACTGATAATAATTTATATCAGATTTAATAATAATAATAATAATAATAATAATAATAATAATAATAATAATAATAATAATAATAATAATAATAATAATAACAATAATAATAATAATAATCGTGGTTATTATTATTATTATTATTATAGTTATTGTCATTATTATTATTAATGTTATTATTATCGATATTGTTATTATTAACATTGTAACAATAATAATAATAATAATAATAATAATAATAATCACCGAAAATATTATTATTAACACTACTGTTATCATTATTATTATTATTATTATTATTATTATTATTATTATTATTATTATTATTATTATTATTATTATTATTATTATTATTATTATTATTATTATTATTATTATCATCATTATTATTATTATTATTATTATTATTATTATTATTATTATTATTATTATTATTATTATTATTATTATTATTATTATTATTATTATTATTATTATTATTATTATTATTATTATTATTATTATTATTATTATTATTATTATTATTATTATTATTATTATTATTATTATTATTATTATTATTATTATTATTATTATTATTATTATTATTATTCTTATTATTATTATTATTATTACTATTACTACTATTATTATTGTTATTATTACAAATCTTAACAATAACGATAATAATAATAATAATAATAATAATAATAATAATAATAACAGTAGTGTTAATAATAATAGTTGTGGTGATTATTATTAATATTAGTGTTATTATTGTTTTTATTGTTAATAATAACCATATCGATACTAATAACATTAACAATAATAACAATAATAATAATAATAATAATAATGATAATAATCGTATTTATTAATATTGTCATCGAAAGTGTTGTTATCATTATTATTATTATTATTATTATTATTATTATTATTATTATTATTATTATTATTATTATTATTATTATTATCATTATTATTAATAATATTACTAAAAAAACTTACTAATATCCATTTAAAAATTTATATTTTAATTAATAAATTTTTTATATGCATAAAAATACAATTTTTTTTATCTTATTTTTAGCTTTAAATATATTTATACATATATACATACATACAAAAAAATTCTAATTTATACACCGTACAGTCCAGCGCAAAATTTTATTCGTATCTTTATTTACTTCAAACAAAATTTATTTTAATTTATTATTTATTTTTTAAACTTTATTAATTATTTTTTTTTTATTATCATCACAATTACCCAATTGTTTAAACAATTATTTTATTTTTATTTAAAATTTAAACTAAAAAAAAAATACGTTTAAAAAATTTAATTACTCCGTCAACTTTCTAAAGTAAATTAATCACTAATTTTTTTTTCTTTTTTCTACAAAAGAAAAAAAATTTTAATTCAA